>NC_047506.1:7348770-7648770 GCF_902827115.2 Pseudochaenichthys georgianus | reverse complement strand
TCTCTCTTGCCTATGGGACACACAGTCACTGTGAGTGTGTGTGAGGAGACGGCAGACGGGGGGGCACAACATCCCCAATACTCACACGCTGGCACACAAATGGACATGCTCCAACTCTGAGACACTGAGCACCAGAGGGCTTGGCGTGCTGGGACGAGGACTGCGGTGTCAGCACGCGCCACATGGAAGTTTAGAGGGGAGGAAAAAGCTAAATAGTGTAAAAAAGGGAGCGCGTGATGAAAAATGCAGGCGGGGGAAAGTGGCTCACAGTTGCCTGCGGATCATCTCCTCCTCCTCTTTATCCTGTTGCCTTTACTGACAATGCTGTTTTTCTGACTGCCCCCCCCCCCACACACACACAATACAGAAGTGAACTGTATGTACACACAACTTACTGCAATGCATCTATGGCCACTCTGCTGCTAACAAATAGGTTTAATTAGTTGAGTCGTTTTTGTTGGCTCCTCCGTTCTTTGGGGGCGTGTCGGAGTTAGCGCTCTGCGGCTTTTGTCAGCTCTTGCGTACGGAGCGAGTACGGAGATCGACACACGTTGATGAGAGGAGAGACAGCTGAGGGTTGCTGTATTTGTGGGGCTAGCTGTGGAGTTTTGCGCTAAAAGGGCAGTATCGCCACCCGCTTATATGAATACAAATTATTAGCCCTGTGCTCAGGCAATCAATTATAGATAATCATAGCAATTGATGTTGGATTTGGATGGCTTCTAAAATGATGTGAATGTTTGGGAGGTATTTTTTTGCGAAGCTTTACATCCCCATCATGCAAGAACCCATAGGCTTCAAGATCTTTAGTGTTGATCAAATGTCACTGGTGAAGCAAAAAAGAACCCATATGAGAAAACAGTAATATCCAAACAGTGAGGGTATATTTGAGTTTTCCTGTCATTCTGTGATACTTCCAGGGAAACACAGAAGCGCATATTACCTATAGCTTAACAACAACCCTATCTTATCTTTCCGATCCACTGTTTTAGCAAAAAACACAATATCAAGGTGACTTATCCCTATGTGTGCTTTACATTGAATTACATCATTATAACATTGGAAGATACAAACTTACTATCAAGAACATACCTAACTCCGCCACAAGCTTTGGAGTGAAGCAACACAAATGTATTAGGACAAAACGACATGTAACAAATGCTCAAAACAGTGCAACATGTTTTCTCTTGTTCAGGTGATGGAGAAACCTGCTGGCTGTCAATTTCCAGTCCAGTGATAGTTATAATCAAAGAGACCGTATTCTGTTCCACTCCCCCCCCCCCCCCCCGACTACCTTCACAAGACTCTCTAATCACACGGTAGAAGTGATGTAATGAGAGAGAAACATTGGCAATTACATATCCTGCAGAACAACTCAATCAGTTTGAACAACCTAAACCTCCCTGCTCACTAAAATCCCTTCACATAATTCGCCTACATGAGAATGTTCACACAACACTTATCCTTTTTTTTTTCTACTTCAAATATTTTGGGGTTATTTTTTACACACTGATGTCAGGTCGATCTGTCAAGAGTTTCTTCTATTGCTATACAATCCGCATGTCGTCCTTTTCACTCCACAGCTGTCTGACAATGTTAATCTCCGTTGACAGAACACATTACAGAGCTTTAGAGGGGGAGAGGTTAGGCATCAACACAGAAAAGGAATTTAAATGGGTAAACCTCTTATAAGGCATCAACTTTTATGAGCAAATGCCCACTAGACTTAACCCTGCCCTTTCAAATTAATTTATTATGGCTTGTGCATATAGGCATGCTAATAACTGCAGTCCATGCTTAAGGTAATGGTGTATGCGTTACATGTGTGTGTGTACAGCTGTATGTGGATATGATGGGGTGCGTTCACATCAAGCTAAGAAATTATTTTAATCTTCTCGGAGCTCCATCAGCAGTTTATCAACCGCGCCACCTTTACTGGGGGTTGGAGGGGGGGTGTATTGAAATGACTGGCAGGAGTCAGAGAGGAGCGGTGTCTGCATTTCAAATATCAATTGGCGCTGTCAGCGTGGCCCGGTATGGTGAAGGATTATCTGAAATTAGTTTAGTTAATTCATAATCTTAAAGGGCAGTTGCTTTGCCGCTGATTAGTTATTGTACACACTTGTCAATTAGGGATCCCCGGGGAATCTGTCCCACGAGGACTGAAGCCGACAACACACACACACGCACACACACACACAAGAAGAAAGGGAGGAGACAGACAGAGAGGCGTGTGTGAAGGAGTGAAAGCAAAAGGAAGTACAGAAGAAGCTAGACCAAGGACAGACCGCAACCTAACATGTCTCACTATGACATCTGTATAATAAATAAGAATAATAAAGCATTATTGGTAAAGGACTTTTTATACACCAAGTGCAGCTCAAATGGCACACATTATTAACTAAGACTAGAACTTCACTTCAGGTCAAAGGTTAAAACCTGTTTGCACATATGCTGCATATAAACATAAAAAAAAAATGCAAGCAACACAAGTTGGGAAAAGACATGATTATAAAAAATACATTTGGATCCAAAGGTTCACGACAGGCTATCTGTAAAATAAAGGATGATACAAGACACATATATAAAGAAAGAAAAGGGGATGTCGATTATAAAAATCTAAAATAATATGTCTTCAGCTGTCTTTTTTAAAATGTCCACTTATTTTGTGTGGTATAAATGTTTTTGTCCCGCTACAATCAGTAAGAAATAGCCTCGAAGTGAATTAGAAATAAAGGCATTAAGTATGATTTTGTTCCCGTGCAGAGTCGGGTGTTGTGTGGTTATAGATGTTTGGAATTAGAACAAATCAATGAGAGAGACTTCACACAAAGAGGCCAAGTGGAGGCCGTCGCATTGACCTCTCCACAGGTTTCTATTCCCATAGTTACCGTTGCTACGATACTGGATTCCGCTCACCATGCTATATACATGGACGAATAGAAAAACCCAGTCAGAGCAGACAGTGAACAGATATGTACTGAACATCACGTCATGGATTCAAAGCTGATAAATGTAAGGATTCCACATTTAAAGTTGAATTTAAAGACGTGGAGTTAAATGTAGGACTAAAACTGAGCTTCCTTCATTGATTTATTAACTGTATTATTACAATAACTTAACAGATGTCATACAACCTATACAAAACTATAACAAGAAGGATAAACCTGTTTAGTTGGTTTACTTCATTCAGCAGTGAACTAAACTGAATTCAATCAGAAAATGCTGTTCTGGTTAATCCAGTCATCTAAGGGGAAGGAGGAGAGGCCAATAATATTCAAGGATACACATGCTCATTGTACAACACAAAAATGAATGTTTCCAGATACACATTTATAGAAAACATTGTGAAAATGTTTAAATGGAGCTGTGAACGGGAAGCGAGGATGTGGCTTCTACAAACCAAAATGTAGTCTTTTGGTAAAAAATGGCATTTCCCCGTCCCTGCTTTCTGATATAAAAACATACTACGGTATATGTGTTGTCGCCACTGACGTTACATTCAACAGTGGTGGTTAGTCCTGTTCCTAGGGACCCATATTACTGCTGTTATAATCCTACTGGCTCCTACCGTATCCTTCCATAAAGTTAATTACGTCCACCTTTCATCCCAAGTGGAAACCTGTCCCAGATAAGGTGTTTGGAATGGAAAAGCTACCCATGTAATCCTATTGGGGCTGTGGCATTTCTACTCCTCATTTGCTAATGCTTTGTCTATTTGATTCTCCCTAAAGACCCCCTAGTTGGTAGTAAGCAACCTCAACACCTCAGACATCTCACACAGGGGCTTTACGCCTGAATATCTGTGTGTGGGAAAAAAATCACTTTCAGAATCACCAGCAATCGACAAGAAGTAATTGCCTCTGTGAATTACATTTCGAATGGAATTTCTTCCGGGATATTACAATACATTTCTTGAAAGAGAATGTTAAGTGAGTTTTTGTTGTCACTTTCTTTGGAGCCATTTAAAAGGAAATCAATCGTAAGGCAACATATATATGCTGCTTTCAATGTCGCTAAAGGAATGTAAGTGAGGAAAGGAGTAGCCACGGCCACAGATATGAGCAGTTTCAATGCACAGCTTCACAAAGATAAGTAGTGAAGCATAGTTTAAAGTCAAATCTTGTGTAGAATTGACAATACATGGAATATATTGTGTCATGTTGACCTGTAGCTGCCTCTTTCCACCCCTAAAACTACCTGCACTCACCGAAGCAATCCAACAAAATGTGACCCAATGTTCTCCATTTAACAGCAATGCCGACCCAAAGTGAATCGAGGGAAGGCAGACGGCAATGAAAAGAAGAAAGTGCTCTAAAATCACAGAGGTGAATGTATTGGAGCCTTTGCATTGGAGTGCATTGTTATTAGAGAAGCCAAAGTCAGAGCATTCATTTCACTGTCCTGACAGAAAATGCTCTTCCCCATTAGTTTCACAGCTGACTTCTGAAAATACATAGGGCGGGTAGGAAGAAATACAAATGCCAGAAAATGAAATAATAGAGTGTTTCTAAAATGTCCAATTCAATTTCCTCCTGCTGACCTGCAGTAACGAGAGAAATCAATGCAGCCGGGAGTAAAACATTCTGAAATGAAGGATGGCAATAGCCTCCTTTGCCCCCAAGCATAACCAAGGACCATCTTTGTTTTTGAAAGATTACTCGGAAAAATAAATCACTCGGGAGAAAAAACCCTGGCACTTTTGCTGTCTGCAGAAGAAGGCACACACACTGAAATACACACTCTGCTCCGAGTTGGCCTTAGAGAAATGGCATTAGTATTTCACAGCTTTCGTTCCTCACTTCGGCCCTGTCCATCGGGTCCAGTCTCGTGCACATCGGACACTTTCAAAGCAAAGGACAAACTCATTCCTGCACACAAATACTGTATATATATATATAAAAACCTTTGACAAAGTAACTTCAAGTGTCGGTAAAATACTTACACAAACGAGGAAATCTGCACACATGTCAATAAAACTGTGATTTCATTTTATTTCCTGTCACATCTTGTCTTTTGACTGTCGTACCCATAATGGAGCAAAGTGAGAGATGTCTTTCCTTTCTGCCTACAGCGAAACACATCTATCACCGGAGTGTCAACGCAACGATCTGGCCTGCAGGCCCGTGGTGTGAACACCCGTCCCAGGTCGACATTAAAATCCTTGATCAGAGGTGTTACCTGGGATTAACGCAGGTGCTTCTACTCAGCAGAGGAGGCTTAGACAGGAGAGACAGCCCAGAATTAGAGCCACAACTTCTCTCTGGAGACTTCAAAGATGTAGGGATAATAAGGGAACGAGAGGGAGAGAATAAGTGCTGTCTCCATGGCAGCAGGTGATGGAGGCGCTGCCCTCGGAGACACTTAGAGTCTCACATCTGGTCTCTTCAACCAGAGAGCAGACCTCCAGCATCACTGCTTTATGATGTATGAAGAATATAACAATGTAAAGAAAGTTTCAAAAGTGTGGAGATAAATATAATTGAGGGAACTTTAAGCTTACACACACACACACACACACACACACACACACACACACACACACACACACACACACACACACACACACACACACACACACACACACACACACACACACACACACACACACACACACACACACACACACACACACACACACACACACACACACACACACACACACACACACACACACACACACACACACACACACACATCTTACCAATGATGACTTGAGATGTGTTCATGTCCATGGTACCCTTTGCATGAATTACATTAACTTGACACATCATTTTATTTACACCAATGTTACTAATGTGAGTTTACTTGATATTTACCCAGCATGCCTTCTGTGACTCCTGCGGCGGAACGTTGTGACATTTGGAAACAATATCAGCTCTGACAATGAGTAATAATGAATGACATTTTATAAAATAAGCTGTTTAGTTGCATTATGGGTGCAGCATTTGTACCTTTTGACCCAAAAGGACTACTTGTCGGGATTCCTTTATTTTAAATCGGTCTGGAGAAGCCATTCAACATGACAAATGACGAGTCAGATTTAAAATGTATGTGTGCAATCGATGTATCAAAGCTAACACACATAGCTATAGTACAGTAGTGGACTGTGCAGCAACAAAAAAGAAGCAGCGCACACACACATTGTATTTGACACACATTTCAATTGACCACAGCCACAATGAAGGCCACAGCCCATGCATAATGAATAGTTATGTGTCAAAACAGCCTCGAGCAAAAATTAAAGAAACACTATTGTGAAGTCAGCTGCAGGATTGCAAGAGGAGAGCAAATTGCCCCTGTACCATTACGTGTGAACTCTGACCTGAAGGAGGGAATCTATCAAGCTTGTTATGCCTGAAGGCTCTCAAAGGCTTGTCAAAATATAGTATAGTTCCTCTAAACTTATCTTCAAACATGCTTTACAAACAGCACTTATCTTCACAAAAGATAGAGGGCCCTTTGTTTCGAAAAGTGTGTGTGGAAGAAAATGGAGGAAGGTGACTCACTGTCCACAGAACAGGAAAAAAAGAGGCCAAATAACGGTTGAAGCGTGAACGTCTGAAACATTTATTTTCCTCTTTCCTCTCAGAGCAAAAGGAAGCCATTCAAGTCCTGAGATTGTGAAATGTTATTTTTCATTTCCTTTTTTGGAGGCACAAGGAAACCTGCAAAGCCATGGTTACAGCAGTTTAGTAACCATCCTATTTCAAAATTGAGCTCTTTTCAGATGTTGTGAGCCATTCAGACCTCCTGGGATTCTTCCAGTGAACTGTATGAGTCCTGCCTCGGCTCGAGTGAAATGGTTGAAAAAGCTTTTTTTTACAGTGCGTCGTTTCCCTTCTTTACCAGCCATAGCTTACTGGCACCATGCAGAGGGCTATCCAGTGCTCCTGCATCCCCCCATCCCCCTCTAACTCTCTTTCATCATATCTCAATATACATTAGTTCAGCTGTGCATTGATATTCAACATTATTCATCCATGCATTTGATCTCTTGCAGGTTTTTGTATATCTTTCCTCATTTCTGTGGTTGAATATCTTATGCTGCTTTGCGCTGGGACGTACAATCGGGCTGCAACATGCCTTATCTACTGTGACAAATAACTGTTGAGCAGCAGCAACAACAAAAGCAGATTGCCATGCAGAACATACTGTAGCCTTTTAATGCAGCAGCAAATACAAAATAAAAAAGCTGTGAAGAGGCAGCTGTTGTAACCCAGTCACATAATTTCCTCCAGAACACTTTTCTTCCATCATATTAGAGCTGTTAAACAGGGCTGAGTGTTGCGAAGAGATGTTATGTTTCCCTTATATCAAAACTCACATTCTCATCAGAGGAGCCTCCTAAGACTAGTGTCATCACACATCAGAGGAGGAACAATAAACCCCTGGTGCTCCAGACATCCTTGATAGCCATCTTAAAAACAACACCACTGGGATTACTCCTTGTCAGCCGGCGTGTGAAGTGTACATTATGGTAATGTGGCCATCAGAAAAAATATTATATTTCTTGATTTTTGCTTAACCCTCATCCCCTACTCACCCGTCTTCAGCTCCAAGAGACAATTTAGACTCGTCCTTGGCTCAAAGGCAGCACTACTTCAAATGCCTTTAGATTTGATGCACACACACATCAAAGAGACCAGGAGCTTATTTTCAAGTATTTTGCACCCTGAGGCAAGTAGCTACTTCTGAGGCTGCTGTGTTCCCTGTAAATAGCTTGGTTTTCTGTTGCACAGATCCCAGCAAAGCAGCATCTTGCAGAGAGCTGTGGACACGGGCCTCCTATCACCAGAGGTAAGAGGGAAACATCACTGTGCATAATAGTTCTGCCGATTGCTTTCCTAAGGTGTTGATCAGTAATGCTCACAACAACTAAACCCGATCCGAGCCTGCCTGCAGGGCATTCGGAGTATGTTGCGCTTCTCGCCTTTGAAATATCAAACTTCTCGTCTTGCGTTTGATGGTGCCACCCGGTGATGTGCTAGAAGGTTCTGAGCATCTTTATCCAATGTCCAACTTGTGAGGGAATACAAAAACAATCTGTTTTGTTAGGAAAACATATAACCACCTGATCATTTTATATGGTTGCCAATTACCCAAAACATTTATTCACTTATTTTTATTGCGGTCATCATTTTAATGTCTACAGGACTTGCTATTGTTAAGGTTTTTTTCTGGTTACAAAGTGTCTGGACATTCAACAATGTGGCTGCAGTACGATAAATCTACCTCATGGATATAATCATTTTCTTTAAGCATCGTTTGGTCAACAAAATGGAAGAAAATACAGGACATGCCAGTTTCTCAAACTTCAAGATGATGTGTGAAAGGTCCCATGTCATGCTTTTCCGGTTATTGCCCGTCCCCTTGTGTGTTATGAAGGTTTTTATGCATGTAAAAGGTCTGCAGAGTCACAAACCAAAGATTTGAATTTGTTACTTCAAGGCTGGATTATTGTAACTCCTTATTATCAGGGAGTACCAAGAAGTCAGTCAAGTCGCGTCAGCTGATTCAAAATGCTGCAGCTCGTGTACTAACCAGAGTTAGGAAAAGGGACCACATTACTCCTGTTCTGGCTGCCTTACACTGGCTCCCTATAGAACACAGGATAGAATTTAAAATTCTTCTTCTCGCCTACAAAGCCCTTAATGGGCAGGCGCCATCTTAACTTAAAGAACTCATTATACCCTACTGTTCTATTAGGGCAGTGGTTCTCAAACTTTTTCTGTCAGGCCCCCCCTTTGGAGAAAAAAAAAGGCTCAGTGGCGGCGCCAGAGATTTTTTTTGGGGGTACTGTGGGGTAGCTTGACGATTCATAGAGGGTGCTCAAACATTTAGGGTTTCCCATTAATGTACCGGGCGCTACAGTGGAATTTTCTACTGCAACATTCCCCACGCATATACACAATGTCACTGCGACTGTTACAATGAAGGCTCAATAATCAGCTCACGGCATATAGGTGTAAGCAGGGGTAAAGTGATATTTTTATAGGTGGTGTGTGGACCTCACATGGGGGGGGCAAGCAATACTGTACTGTATCATATTATTTTCGATTCAATAATTTTTCGAAATATGTTTTTTTTCTTTTCTTTTTAATAACCATTTTTCCTCCTGGTCTCTCGCGGCCCCCCCTGTCATGCCCCCCACTTTGAGAACCACTGTATTAGGGAATTGCGTTCCAAGAATGCAGGGTTGTTGGTTGTTCCTAGAGTCTCTAAAAGTACAATGGGAGCCAGAGCCTTTTCTTATCAAGCTCCACATTTGTGGAATCAGCTTCCAGTTTGTGTTCGGGCGGCAGACACCCTATCCGTTTTTAAGAGTGCGCTTAAGACCTTCCTTTTTGATAAAGCTTATAGTTAGGGCTGATTAGATTCAGCCCCTAGTTTTGCTGATATAGGCTTAGTTTGTTGGGGGACATCTTACTTCTTCCTTCTCTCTGTCTATACCTGTGTACTCTCATGTTCCGATTAACCCAGCTTCCCCAAATGTCTTTCTTTTTGGTGTCTATATACGCCGGGATCCGGAGACATGGATGATCCTGCGGTCCTGTGTCCTGGATCGCGAGCCCTGGATCGCGAGTCGTGGCTGTGGTCCTGGATCATCGGTCCTGGATGGATATCCTCGTGGATTCATCTTCCTATTATACACACATGCATTTCCAAACATTTGGACTACCTATGTTGCAAATGTATTATCTTTTCAATTTACACACGGCATCTATTGCACGTCTGTCCGTCCTGGGAGAGGGATCCCTCCTCTGTTGCTCTCCCTGAGGTTTCTCCCATGTTCCCCTTTAAACTGTGGGTTTTCTCCGGAAGTTTTTCCTTGTACGATGTGAGGGTCTGAGGACAGAGGGTGTCGTATTGTCATACTGATATTCTGTACACACTGTGAAGACCACTGAGACAAATGTAACATTTGTGATATTGGGCTATAGAAATAAACATTGATTGATTGATTGATTTCTCTTTTTCCATTGTTTTCTTCCTTGGTACAGTGACGTGCCCATACCCAAGTGGACCAATCCGTGGAGCTCCACACACACACACACACACACACACACACACACACACACACACACACACACACACACACACACACACACACACACACACACACACACACACACACACACACACACACACACACACACACACACACACACACACACACACACACACACACACACACACACACACACACACACACACACACACACACACACACACACACACACACACACACACACACACACACACACACACACACACACACACACACACACACACACACACACACACTGTAGGTGCGCCACGTTTGGGGGTGCGCGTGCTAGTGGAGCCTAGCAGATGGGGGTGCTGCAGCCCCCTCAGCACCTCCTGTTCAGTCAGTTAGACATAAGAACATTGAATATACTTGTAAGTAAATATTCATATTCAAGAGGCTGAAAAATGTATCTTCTACCATTTTGGTACGCAATATTATTTTATACATAAATTGTACATTCAAAACATTAAACAAGTGTTTAATTTAACTCAAATCTAACTATATATGTTATAGTATCTATCAAAGAAAAGGTAGTCATTGAATTGTGATGTTTGATGTGACTTTACTCAATTCTCTTTTCTGGTTACAATGTAGAGAAAATCCTGGAAATGGTGCAAATGTGGTTCAGCAACTGAGTTAACTTCTATATATCATTGAAATACAATAGACAGTGGATTAAATGTCAGAAGCTCCCCTGAATATATCTTTTAAATAGCATCAATCAACATTTACAAATAATGCAACCTTCCCCGTGCAGTGGAAATGTGCCTTTAAAGGGTCGTTTTAAAGTCGTTTCAGTCGGCTGTGTCGATTGCTTTGTCTAAAATCATCCTTTCTATAGCGATGCCCTTCTTTTTTTGTAATGACTGCTGCCAGCGAGCGATTCTGATGCCTCGCAGTGCAGAGCATCATTCATAAGCAGACTGCTTGCTGTGATTAGCCCAATGCCTTAAGCTATATATGAAAATTCATTTTAAATGTCCTTTAAAAACCCATAAAACATCCATATTGACTTGAGGCTGCCAAGCTGTAGGGGGCTGCTAATCAGTTCCCTCTATGGTCCATTTAGCCTCTGTGTCATTAAAGATAATACAAATAAAATGAGTGTTAACATGAAGGCACTTTGAATCCTTCCCCAGAAAAAAAAAAGAATGCCAGTTTCCCCTCACCAACTGTCCATAATCTGCACTGGAAGAGTTTTTTTCAGATTCCCACGCTTGCAGTGATTTGTGCTGAACAAATTCCAGTTAATTACAAGGCAAATGGGACAAAATGTGCTCCGTGACCATTACAATCCTGTTTGCTATGCTCAGCAAGGACGCATCACTCACCACACCCACAGATAAATGAAAACTCAGATATAAAGACTCCAGTTAACGCAGATACACATTTCTGACACACACACACACACACACACACACACAGCTTTGTATCTCTGCTGATTAGACACATGCATCTTTTTAATCTCCCGGCATTGCACAGATGTAGAATTTGAACACTTTGCTCTACCCTCTCTTGACTTTGACCAATATTGTGAGATAGTATTCCAGCAAAGGAACTTTAATGAAAGGTTTTGCAACACGCATAGACGCTTGGTTGA
This sequence comes from Pseudochaenichthys georgianus, assembly GCF_902827115.2. Taxonomy (NCBI): domain Eukaryota; kingdom Metazoa; phylum Chordata; class Actinopteri; order Perciformes; family Channichthyidae; genus Pseudochaenichthys; species Pseudochaenichthys georgianus. The sequence goes on along the minus strand of NC_047506.1, from coordinate 7,637,116 downwards.
TCTAATGAGATCCCTAACTGTTTCTGCCATCTGCCAGACCCTAGTCATGACATTAGCCATGCTAAGCTTCAAACCTCTTTCAGACGAAGCATCCACGGAACGCCACAAAATCGCACCAGCACTATTCCTTTCAATAGCCTGACAACATATATACTGTGGCCATGCAGCACATCGTAGAGCATGGTGTACACTTCAATATACTTCAGACTCAATACAAAGAAAAGAGCCTCCTCCCCAGGACACTGTCGAAAGTAATGTTTTTCTTTGATTTCCCTGAGCTTTTGTTGCACAGTATTGACGTCCCCAGTATATAAGGCCTCGCTTTGAGTCAAACTCATCTGCAGTTTACTGGGGTGCCATTGTTCGCCTGGCCGGGGAGAGGTCACTGCGAGGGAGGAGAATAAATGCGGAGTGATTGACTAGTCTCTGTTGGAGAAATTAGTTCCCCATTCATTCCCAGGCTTCCAGAGGTGAAACGTCCTTCAGGAAAGTAAACACAATCTGACAGGGCCCGACAACGGATGCAAAGGCACAGCATGGCATTTCAGTGAGGACGGCACTTTGCTCCACTCTGCTGCGTCCCTCCTTTCCTCCCAGCCTCCACTCTGTACAGATGACCTACAACACACCGGGTCTCATTGTTGAATACTCTAGTTGGAATATTTGGCTTCACTGCTGTGTCGACGAATCAGTGTTCATAGTCACGTTTACACTCAAAGATGGGATACATGAATCCAGAGGGATGGGGTGATCATGCGTATAAGGGTATTAGTGCAGTTCTCTCTGTAGACTTCCATCCCAGGCCCAACCAGATCCCAGGTCCCTCCTGGAAAGCAAAATGAAAAACCGGAGCGCCCATCAGAGACCAGATTAGGCTGTTTTCCCGACATGCTTAAATTGCCATAATCTCAAATGCAGATCACATCTGCAGCTAATTGATGGATTTGCCAGAGGATCGGAGAGCGGTCGGGCTCCACTGTGAGTTTATTTTCAGAAGGCAGATGCTTTAACCCTTCTCTGGCGGCTAGTCGTGCCGCCTGCATCATTCTGTCATCAACTGCGAGATAACTGTCCAAAGGCCTTGCCTAACATTCACCCACAAACCCTGCCTAATTAGAGAGAAAGATGTGCCTGGGCTTCTGTTATACATTTGTTTCGCATGAATAATTCAAAGCACATAATGCTTACTGTTGTTCTTCAGGCCCTGTCTTGCCATTCATGGTAGGAGCTCCAGTGGGTATACAGGGCCCTGCTATCCACTCATGCAAATATGCTTACAGGGAAAGTGTGGTTAGAAGCTCATCACAGCATTGTCACACACAGTTGTGCTAGCTGCAGCCATGAAAGTGAACATCGTGGCGAGCAGCCCGCAGAGGCCGGATATGTCAGCAGTCAGCACTGTTCTCTTCTTCTGTCTGAGGGCCGAGGCGACGCTTCATTCGCAGACACTCACACAGCGGAACGCATCCTCAACCTGCAGGGCTAATGCCGAATTAAGTTATGTCTGCATTAAAGAAACAAATGTGTGTGCATGTATCAGAAAGAGACAAATGAACGTGTAGGTATTCGGCATGTGATTTCCCAAAAAGAATGCAGGACTACTGTTTGTGTTCGGGGATATGCTGTGTGTTGTGGCTGTGGCGAGCACTGATCTATTTTTTTCCCATTACCCCACTGCATACGTGTGGTTCATTTACATTCATGGTTATCCAGATAATGAAGCTTTCAATCCGGGGGATCCTGTGGTGAGAACAATGAACCCAATTACCTCCTGCCGCCTGTGAGATGGGATGGCAGACTCTGAGACAGATGGGAGAGGCTGCACTCGGCCGGCAATCCAATCACATTCATCTCGCTAGCTTCCCGTTTCCCCTGTTCATGTGTTTTGCAGCAACTTATCAACAGGCAGGGGCCAAAGAACCTGGGATCATTACATCACACACACACACACACACACACACACACACACACACACACACACACACACACACACACACACACACACACACACACACACACACACACACACACACACACACACACACACACACACACACACACACACACACACACACACACACACACACACACACACACACACACACACACACAACTCCACAAACACTCACACATGCACAGACACATTCCCTGCGGTCCACTCGACCCTGGCAATCTCCCCCTTTGCTTTTCACACCGCTAACATGCACCTCAGGTTTCTCTCTGCCTCGGAATACATCTGGAGAGATCACATCCCTTCCCTTCTACAGGAAGAGGTAAGCTGAGGGATTTGTAGGCATGGTAATGTCTTGCTCAATCTTGATCTCCTTATCAGTGAGCCAGAGTATGACTAAGAACATTTCTGGTGATTTATGCAAGATACGCTGGTTTCCTTTTTCTAGTTTAATATTTCAGTTATGCGCTCTTCATTCAAAGATCTGCTCCGCAAAAAGTTAGCAGATAGTTGTTAAATCAGTCCTTGTGTGGGAGTTCAAAAGGATAGAAGACAATGCTAATCCTGTTAGTCGAGATAGAAGTTAAACAAGGACAGCGTTTTGATCAAGTCTCTGATGCAATAATATTAAATCAGAGAAGGTGGCTGTTGAGTTAGCTTTACTATAACCTAGACTTCTGTCACCTTTCAGCCGGGGGATTTGATGATGACAACCAAGGTAAACAGATGTCCATTGTAAAAACACATAAAATGTATTGGGTAAAAGCGTAAAGGTAAATCCCATGTATTTCACATAGAAAATGGTCGTGTAAGTTCTCCTCGAGCATTAACCAGCGCTGCCTTTTACACATCTCTTGGAAGTTTTATAGGTATGGACTGTGCTTGAGGGAATGTATTCCACTACTAGATAATTACCGCTGATTGCGTCAGGGCTGATACCAATTCTGCATAATTCTCCAATATTTTCTGCATGCTTCATGCAAAATATACCCTTATCACACATTCTTCCTGCCTTATGGCCCCTAATGTTGACACTGTGATCAATAGTAATTGACTTAGTGATCGATGTGTCTCTTGAAGTTTTCCATCAGCAGGTACTGCCATCAGTCGTGGAGTGGAGTGCCGTATGGTGGGTGGTGGAGATCTGCATGCTAATGCTCAAAGCAGCTCCCCAGAGTGACATACAGGTGTTTTTATTTAAATGAATGTCAGGAGAAGAGATGTCATTGGTCATCCCTGCAGGTTCACACACTCACACAACAGCTGCATGCATGCTATCTCACATGCACACATTCAGATGGAGGCCGCACACCCACTGAACCCTCGGATGCATTATTGATAAGCTACTAATTACGCTTGTTGCAATTTCAGCTGACCTTTCCCGGGAGCATCCCGGATCATTATAAGATGCATTCTCTCTGGAAATTGCGAAGGTAATCTAAAGTCCACCTCCCCCGTTCCCCTTCTACCCACAATACCTCCACCCCCACTTCCATACATTCACTGCTGGATGAAGATGTGGTTTGCCATCCCGACATAGTAGCAGACGTTTTTAAGAAAATGATACCAGGAGTTAGTGAAGTGGAGACAATGCAGAAAAAGTGGAAGGATCGAGTCGAGTTAATCTCAAGCTGAATGTCAGGTTTGTACTTGAACTGTTTTTTTTTTTTTGTATTTCTGCTTCACTTGAAATCAATTGTGCGATGACTCTGAAATAAATTATTTTTCGAGTACCATTTGCAGTTTATAGCCTGGGGTGCACATCACTTTTTTAGTGAGTTACTCAGATGAGTACCAGGAGACAGCGCTTGGTACTCACCCCACACGAAGCGTGGTCCTCCTCAGTGTCTCCTTCACTGTCCTCTATTTACACTTCTTGCATACTAGATGATGAAGATGATAAAGATGCACCTCCCTGTCTCTTTTTAAGCCTCCGATTTGCTTTCTCCAAAACTGTGAAGTCCTTGCATTTCCTGAGGCCGAGTTGGAGGATCAAATACTAAGAAATCATCACATGACTTGAAGTCATATCTGATTTCAGATGTGGGAAGTTACCAAGTACACTTATTTAAGTACTCGACTTAAGTACAATTTTGAGATATTTGTACTTTACTTGACTTTGATCTAATTTGTAAAATTAGCTTTGAGAACACTTTAATGATCAATCATTACAAAACATATCATATATATTATTCTGAAATGGACCAATCTGCACAATGACTACTTTTACTTTTGGAACTATATTTTGAAGAGAATACTTTTCTAATTTTACTTGAGTAACATTTTGAATGCAGGACTTTTATTGTAACGGAGTAACTCTGGTACTTCTATTTTTACTCAAGTACAATATCCGAGTTATTCTTCCACCTCTGTCAGATTTCAAACTCTTCCACTTTGGTGTAAATAAAACTGCAGCAGCTTGTCCACAGAGCGTGAACGTTGTGATCAGCTGATTTTGCGCAGTTCTCCAGTGAGTGCGCGGGGCACAGAGTGTGCTCAGGGGAGTTTCCCACTGCAGCCAGTTGGCGGAGTTTTGGCACAATTCTGTTGTTCATACCGACGGTAACCCCGTCTGTGCACACGGCGACCAACTCTGTTGTCCGGTGATCTAAGCCTCTGCCTCCTGTAAGCTTCACAGGTCCGTCGGTTATGTCCTGCGCGGCTCGGCCGGCACCCAGTTCAGTCAGTCATAGAAAGCCCGAAGAGTTTTTGCAGGGAGCGAAACGGCAACGTAGCTGCTTAATGTCTCGTAGTTTACTCCAGTGACTGTTGACAAGGAACACGTGTAGACGAAATATGTGTTTTGTTTAGATGTTTTGAGGTACGCAAAGGCGCGTAGTGACCTATGGTAGTGACACAACAAGTGACGTTACGCAATTCAGATTTTTGCCACGCATGCGTACCAGTTATGTGCACCCCTGTTTATAGCAGTGCAATGCTCGGTATCATCTGATCATTACACAAGTTAAAAACGACACCACTGTGGGTTATGAACCGTGTTCGCATGCCATGACGACACATTAGTCTGAAACATTGTCTTCGGAGTTAACCATTGTGGAAACCTACGCTTCTGTAATGGCTCTGTTTAAACAAGCAAAGAGCCATTTTGATTTTGGAAAGGCCAAAAACATCATATGAGTGGTTGTGTTGGTGCTCAGGAATATGAATTGATGGTCGGCTGAATTTGGAGGGTCCAAAATGACCACGTCTGTCGACTACAACTCCCATTACAGAGGGGAAAAAGGTTATTTTATACATTGAAATCAATACAGCTGCATTGTTGATGGTCATAGCCTTTATCAAAGGACCTATTGATCTTGATGTTGGGTCATTTGCATACATTTAGCATGAATTATAAAATGTAATTATGTATGTAAAAAGTGACATTAGTAACACTTTTTTGAAATATAAAGATATAGTAGAAAATGATTCTCCTGAGCAGAAACAAAGTTACACTCCTCTTTGTGGAGGCAATCCCTCAATCACAGATCTGCTCTGAATTTCAATAGAAAAGGACCCTAACCCTCTAAGGAAAACCTTCAGTCATTTCTTTCAGAGCTGAAACAACAGGCACAGACTTTTAGTTTCTTAAAGTCTGGCTCTGATGATAAAGCATACGAAACAAAGGGATCAGTACAAGGTGTTAGGTAGAACTATTGACTTTCTTTTGTTGCTGTTTCTCTGTAATGCCTTAGTGCATATACTGCTGCAAAGCCTGGATGGATCAAGCCGAAACACATGATTATCCTCTACCTGAAAAAGGCATTCATGCAGGTTCATGCACAGAATATAATCCAAATAAACTCAGTATTTATAGAAAGCTAAAAATGCCAGTACATATTCTGAGGGGCAATGAGAAAACAATTCAGTGAATGTTGAAACCAACAACCACCTTAGTAGATACTTGTTAATTAAGGCGCTGTTTACACCAGAACGAAACGAGTTGTATCCGCTACTTTTCTCTCGCGTATCGCCCGTTCGTTCACACGAGGCCGTAACGGAACCGCAGAAACGGACCCCGCAAACGATAACGGACAAACGGAACACTCTGGGGGGCCAAACGACTCCGTGTGTATGTCCTATACGATAATTTTCCTGATAACGATGAAGCCATAGCCCCGCCTCTCTCCACCTCTGCTGCTCACTGCTGTAGCATGGTCAGCAGTGGCAGACTGGCCACCAGGACGTTCGGGACGAATCCCGATGGGCCGGTACTGAAGTGGGCTGGTCGAGGGTCCCGGGCTGATTTTAAGTCCCAGTCCGCCCCTGACCATGCTACAGATGTTAGTGCAAAATCTACAGCTCCTCTACCACAACCATCAGCAACAAGTGGACATGGAGAACTACATGAACTACATGTTGCTAAATCCACCGCGGAGAATAAACAGAAGGGCAGCCAGGCAACCATGGCAACCATGCTCGGGGGGTCTTCTTTGCTGATTTTGGTGTATTTTGTGGCGGAAGTACAGCGCCACTTACAGGCACGGCATATGTACTACAGCGTCTCCAGCGGGTAGAGCGGTCTCGTGTGAAGGGACACGTTTATTGAGCCGTATCCGACTTTTTTGATATCGAATTTGGTTAGTTTGCGTTTCGTTTGCGTTCCCGTGTAAATGGGGTCTAAGGGAGCTGATTGATTTCTTCCAAAGTTGCATGGGATAGTTTCCATTTGGTTTCCCAGTCTTTTCATTTGCTGAATGTTTGATTAAATATACCAGGTAAACTTGGTAATTGGTTGAAAACCAACTACATGCCTCCCAATTTATGTATAAATAATATGTTGGAGTCCACTCAGAGGTCAATACCCACTGAGGGAGCCTGATCCTTGATCAAAGACTTCATTCTTTGATTCTTTGAAATCGGGCTGAGGGAGACATTGGCCCTTATCACAGTAACAATCTGTCCAAGATCACATGCACAATATAATTGCAATCCCTTACAAAGTGAAGGAATAAAAGGAAGCAGAAAAACATGTATTTTATCAAACCAGTTATGGTAATGAAAGCAAAGAGCTTCAATGCTACAGTACAAGGTGCTTTTCAAAAAGTGTGCATGTTATTAAAAAATAAAAACTGCTATATGATGTTCATGGTGACGCATGACGCATCTCTGAAAAATGCCTTTACTAGTTTACCATCTTTTATCTTTCCACCTCCACAACTTTCCTCAATTCACACACGTACACAACAAAAATGTTTCACGGATTCTGCAGTTCTCGCTCCAAGACGCGAGTCTGTACTGTATGCCTAAATAGATATTCAGAGCTTCCAGTGCAATCAGATTTTGTTGGTGATGGGAGCTGACTCGGAACCAAAATAAATAGATAGAAGGAGAAAAAGGGCTTTGAGCAGCAGTTTGCTGGCAGCGCTCCGAACCAGGTGAGCTAGTGCAGGCGGGACGACACCAGCCAAAGGATTAATGGACTCAGGGGAAGCCAAGGTAAGCCTGCTGCTCCGGATTGACATCTTTGTACTTGTAAGAGCACAGAAATTAGCCAGGCAATGCTGTGAGTAATGGCCAGGGTGCTTCCATCAGTCCCATTTAACAAAGCATGCAAAAGCAACAAAAGGAAAATGCAGCGAGAGAAAAAGTAAATGTTCTCTCTTGGGCATGAGTTACCTGGAGCAGTAGATCACATCAGGCCTAGTGTTGTAAATGCAGCAGAAACATAACACTAATGTCCTGTCTGTTCAATGAAATACTTTAAACATCAGCCATATATATATATATATACATATATATACACACTGTATTAGGGCTGCGTCGTGGCGATAATCGCGTTATGCGCATGCACGATATTCACATCGCAGGACATGCGATTTTATTTTTATTTATTTTTAGGACGTGCGATATTAAGTAGGCAAATTAACTCAAACACGTCATGTTACAATTATTTTGCTGCTTGCTACAAAAGGAAAAGGTACTTGAGTGAGTGACATGCAGGCTCTGCATGCAGAGCAAACCAATCACAATCATTGTTGATCAGATCACAGCAGGATAACCGAGCTAGCTCCGCTTGTTGCTCTGATAACCTAAGATCCAGAAGTCCGTGACTAAAACCCTTCATCCGGTTAAATATAGTTAAAAAAATACCAATTGTATAACAGTGTTGTTCTTAGATTTATTTTGGCAGTATCAGCCCTTAATCCTGGAGACATTTGTACAAAAACAGGAAGTATAGAGACATTATTATTTTAGGAACACTAAGATGTTACATGTCAGAAACAGGGTTATTCTGGGCCTGTGCAAAACTGATATCAAATAAGCCGTAATGACTCACAGTGGAAAGAAATATAAATATGTGAGTCTGACATAAAGCCAAGTTGACTCAAAAACTAAAAGTTACCTTGCGGCCTGCGGTACATAATATCAATGTTCCTCTTTGTCACTTTAAATTTAAAACTTTTGTGATTATTTGCCCTCCTTGTTGTGTGTGTTATAATCTATTTAAAGCTAATTTCGTTTTTTTTAGCATGAAGTTTTTTAAGTGTGATTTCTTATATTAAAAAATGCCTGTGATACTAACTGCATCCCCCATCCAGCCTCACCTCAACCTTATCTATAAACAACGAGGAATATGTACTATGTACTTCCCAGATAGAGATATAAAAAGAAATTAGGGACAATCATGATTACGATGAGAGCTGACCGCGGTGTGTGTGGTGCTGCCTCTCCAGATATTCACGTGCTGCATCATACAGATACAGCATGCTCTCTGAACTCAGCAGAGACGTATGACTCTCAGCACACACCAAATGTCAGTGACTCTTAGGTCAGATTGTATCACAACAACATGCTCAGAATTGTGCAGACACACACCCATTGTTATAAAATATCACCAGAGAAACTGCAAGAATAAACGTCAGGGTCTATGATCGCATACGCATATTTATATCCTATTTCGACATTTTCAATTCTCCGAAGCAAGTCTCAAACTTTGTACGCAACATAGGAATCCATATTTCTACCAATTTTAGTTTTCTAATAGTCCATTCAGCCGAGGAGTCGAGCTGTAAATACACTAAAATATACTGCATGTGAAACATTTGAATGATTTTGACTTTGCCTGCTCCAAGGTCAAACTTGCTCTGCAAACAAATTTGTACAAAAAAAGAAAGAAAAATGGAGCGACACATTGTAATCCACAGGGTGGAGGTTTGCTCGAGGAAGTTTCCATACACCTGCTTTCCCAAGGGCAGCCCTCAAATACAGGTTATATAAAATACCACTGCTGGAACTGTCGGGTGGAAACATTTCACCATTTCCTCTCAACTTCATTGTCATTGCAACACTCGGACTTTGATAGTTGCTTTCCAACATTTCTGAAGGTCTGTCTTATTGAGTTAGTAACTTGTAAAGACAATGGGCTATGTTTGTCAAATACACATTGTAATAGCTGGCTATGCAATAACCTTTAGTGTCCCTTTGAAAATAACATGTTTTGAAAGTGTATTAAACGCAACAACTTAGATTGTCTACTTGGATTGATGTAATTATTAATAAGTTGCCTACTGCATCTTATCATCTCCAGTGTCAAACAACTTTAGCGAAAAAGCTACAAGAAAACTTGATATTTCTCCAAACCCATAACCCTAACTTCCTCTCCTCAGTCCCTCCACACCTGTCTCATGGGACCGAGTCTTTCTTAGTGTTGCGTGAGAGGCCAGGAGTTTGAGCATACAGAATCCTCCTTGGCAGGGATGGGGAAGGGATGGATGGAGGAATGAAGGGATGAGGGGTGATAGAGGTCTCCCAGCTGTCTAAGACCCAGGCTTGTCGCAGCACACTGGTTCCCACTAATGACCAGGGGCCCTGAATTCCTCCGGCTCCCCTGGGACAACAGCTGCTGCCATCCCCGGCTTCTTCGCAGGCTTTGAAGGGGACGTGGCAGCAGAAGAGCTGGCTGCGGTAGTGCCTAGCAGAGCAGAGACTCAGAGATGGGGACAGACAGGCTTGTTGTGGCAGCAGGGTAGCTAAGCCTCCTGAAACCCTATCCAGCCAATTACTCCCTCCCAATGCCAAGCTGGCTCCCTCATGCAGGGACTGGGGACGCGGCACGCTGTGAGGTCCTCTCACAGGTTTGCAGGTAAGCAGTAACTCTCCCACTTCAGGTCGGGCATTTGTTCGGTCCATTCTGACTGTTGGGACTAAATGAGGGGGAGAAAAATCTCCGTTTGATTTTCTCCAAAGCAATTTGTTTAAAATAACAAATTCCTTTTATAGTTCTTGTTTCTCTCCGTCTTCCCAACCACTCACACATAGCCCCTAGTAAGACTTACCCTTTAGACTACTTTCAGAGAGAGAGAAACTGCTATAGAAAATGGCCGGGCTAGAGGGCTTTATGGTTAGACTTCCTAATCATTCTGTCCACGTTCTTACTGTTCAGATAAGCAGCACAGTGCCTCCAGTGAGCCTTCCCTCCATCGACAGCATACATATGCTTTAACACAGCTAATGTGTGCGAGTCTTGCAACACTTGCACACCATTTAGAGATACACTTCAGATTTCACTAGAGGACCAGTGGACCGTATGGTGGGATGGAGGTCAGAATAAATAAGCTGCTGCAGCACATGAGAAATATATTTAAAATATGTATTGTTTCATCAATGCCATGTCAAAGCTGTTGAGGTAGAAATCAGAATGACTTTTATGCAAATGTCTGTACGAGCTGTGGGTAAATAAAGTAGAATGGGAATGTATATGCTGTGACACAACATCAAGAAATAAACCTACATATAACGAAGTTCTTTCATTTCACGTTAGCTTTTGTATGGCAATTAAAAAACGGATCCCAACATATTGAATCAAAGAGAAATATGGAATTACAGGCTGAGAAATTTGTTTTATAACATGTGACAGCTTTTGGACTTTTCTTTCTCCCTCTGTGTTTACAAAACAATTTGTGAGAGTCCACCGAACCAACTTCCCTCTAACAATGTGTTATGAGACGGAGAAAAACAAGAGAGAATCAATAGGGCCCGTGGTCATGTATAATTCGCAGGGCCAGCACCTGGCTGTCAACAAATAAAGATTTTTTTTTGCATTCAAGGATATTGGACAATTTTTTCGGCGGAAGGCGGCTATTTTCACCAAATCCTGGCTGCAGGTCAGCCGAAATGATTGGATCACTGTAAGCTCTGTGGGTGCACACAGCACTGTCCCTGGGTAAACAGGAGGCCTGAATGTGTTGCTCACACTTCTATGTGTGTGTCCATGCAAAGGCTCAGCTGAGACACACTGACAAACTGCACCTTGCAGATGTCATAGCCGAACCACATTGGCGGTAAAATAAATATTTCTAATTGCATGGAGGGTCGTGTGCGAGTCTCAGCATTTTCTCTGTGTACAAACTTCCTCTAACCATGCAACTATGAGTGTGTGTGTGTGTGTGTGTGTGTGTGTGTGTGTGTGTGTGTGTGTGTGTGTGTGTGTGTGTGTGTGTGTGTGTGTGTGTGTGTGTGTGTGTGTGTGTGTGTGTCAGGTTGGTTGGCAGGCTGTGAGGCAGCCTTGGCTAGTCAGAGCTCTTCTCCCTGAACCAGCTGGGCCCTCTGCCTCCCTCCAAAGCAGTCAGTGCAGACCACATGGCCTCCCCCCCACTCTGAGAGGTGCCATTCAGCCTCTCACAGCTAGACACATACTCTAGCACACACACACACACACACACACACACACACACACACACACACACACACACACACACACACACACACACACACACACACACACACACACACACACACACACACACACACACACACACACACACACACACACACACACACACACACACACACACACACACACACACACACACACACACACACACACACACACACACAACTATTTCAAAGGAACACCTTCTGCTGTCAACACGCAGCTAACTAACCTGTTCAGTTGAGCCATTAACACGGCTGCTAATATTTAACAGTACATGTAATGGAAGTGAGGAATTCATATGAATGCAGTATGTAAAGCAAGTCAATTACGCAGCTAATTTCACAATGTGCCTTGTATCATAAAAAATACACTCTTACTTACCTTAATATTTACTGAATATAAGTACTTTAAACTGATAATTGTGGTTTTGTTTCCTTATGTTATTTGACCACTGTTACTCAAAGAAAACGCATTGCATGTCTGTGTCTATTCACACAGACATATTAAAGTGTTTTTATAGATAAACTTGTTTTGCTAATTTTCATGGAAAATAAAAACGTAATCCTATGTGAAGTATCCTAGTTAATCCTTCACATTTTTTCCAGCATGACTATAAATGTCCCGAGGTAAAACTGCATTGTATTATTTCAAACCTTAAGTTGAATAATTAAAACATATTCATCACCAACCAACTTTGTTTTTGTGTCAAGAAGAGCGCCCTATCGGTGCCTTGCGTTGTCAACAGTGTTATTTAGCAACACGGGCGAAGACTGAACTGTGCCGGAGAAGCAGTTTGCTCTAAGAGGTGCAATCAGTCTCTCTGGATGAGGTCAGTGGGGTGGATCGAGATAAAGAGATGTGTTTTGGAAAAGGCAGAGGAAGATGAGGATGAAGAGGAGGAGGAGAGCAAGATGTCTGGAGGTGCAGGTCACATGCTAGGCCCCAGGAACTTGTGGTGGAGGTAGCACACTTCCCCTGGGCTACATTTACCCTTTAGCTGCAGTCAGGCAGGCAAGCTGAGTGGACAGAGGTGGAGGGAGGGGAGGGGAGGGGCGGGGGGGCATTGAGAGAATGACGAGTGATCTGGAGAGAGAAATGTAGCATTGAATCATAATGTCAGTTCTGAGGTGAGGGGCGAGGAGATCTCTCCTGCCAGCAGCGTACGAACGTGCATCTGTATGGAGGGTAACATATTGTGGTCTTTGATTATTCCCCCTTTCATTAATGTTATCTTGATAGAAGGCAAGGCAGCGTGACATGCACATGTGAGAGCATGAAAGAACACACGGCAGAGATAGCACAGGGTTTTGACAGAACCCTTTGTTTCCCATTTTCCTTTTCCAGTCCGCTGTACATCACTACGCTGCAGTTGGAGGTCAAATTCATTTCATACTGAGACAAGGCTCTTCAGCTTTTTACTGTACGTGTTGTTTGTGGGCTGATGTGATGAGAACAGAAACAGGCATTTAGCCCTCATTATGAGAAACACAGAAAGACAGAAAGGGCATTCATAGGTAGGCTACTTGGTACTTCACACATAAGGAGGATGTCCACACACTGTTATATGTGAGGCGACTGAGGGAATAACACATCTTATCATCACGGCATTAATTAAGGATCATTTATCATATTGATATCTCAAATGTATGCAAACTTTTAAATAAAATACTCTTATTTCAAAGGCAGTTGAATATATATATTTTTTTTAACAGCTCCCTCTGGATAAAACTAAATACATTTGTGAAGCTCTATTAAAAATAATAAAGTCATAATGAAGCTATGATTCAGGTGCAACTCAGTAATTGCTATTACTGGCCAGCCCTTGGTGGGGGTATGGTGACATCAGCATGGCAGGGTGTGCATACTTTATTTTAATTGAATCAAGTGGTACAAATAAAATCCTGTTTCACTGTCTTGCAGGGATCCCATTTCTCGAGATGAATAATTCAGATTGTACATGCTGGGAGGCCAAGAATAGATTCGTACAATAACAGCGGGATGGAGGGATGGAGGAAGGGTGTGGGACGAGGAAGACAACTCTCAGTGGGGGCTGACAGGCAGCGAGCCGGGAACTCTGTGATTCCTTCGCATCTCAACCTCCAGACCTGGGGATACTGTGGGTCAGCAGTTCCCAACCTGTGGGCCGTGGCACCCAAATGGGCCGCAAACGCATTGCAAGTGGGCCGCCAAATAATTTGCAAAACATTATTAAGATTTTTTTTTATTATTTTAACCTCTTTTCCTTTCTCTCTCTTGATCCTCCTTAGCAACGGTCATTACAGTCCTTGACAGCGGTCTATACTACTGGAGTAACAACATGTCACATGTTCTGAATTGACCAATCAGAACTTTATTCAGCCTCCGTATTGTTTATGGTTGAATGTGGGCCGCAACACATGTTTTGATTCTTAAGTGGGCCCTGAGTTGAAAAAGGTAGCATCTCTTGAAACCAATTCTGTACCAGCTACACACGCAATGATTCCAAAAGAGGCCGCCCTGTTGTCGTGCGTCCTATAGACTCAGATTTAACGTGTTCCCCTGTCATTGGCTGCTGCCCCCCGCTGTCAGATCGGTTGTATTAAACTGAGCTTCCATAGATTAAGACACCCTATCAGATTCTGATGCCAACAGCAGCCCTCTCTCCAACAGTGGGAGTTAGATGGTCTCAGCAGTGCTTCAAGGTTTCACTTTAACATTCAGGAATCAATCCCTGCTTCCAATCCAGCGTATTAGGTTGATGTGTGCCAGCAGTCCAGGCAGGCAGCTGTTGAGGGATGAACCGTTCCCTGAAGCACATTGTGCCTGCACCACTCCCCGATTCCCTGATAACATTAATGCCAGGCAGATGTCCCTGAACTAGTCCAGACGTTTTCTTAATATTAGAGTTGTGTCGACTGGCCTCTTTTCTTTGCCCCTGCCGAATTTACTGAACATCTCCCGTGGCTTTTAAGACCAACACAATATTGACCCACAATATCTTCTACATCAACAACAGCCGAGCCATTCGCTTCCCTAATGGTAGGAAAATCAATAGGTAACGAATGGGCTTATTTATATTTCAAGCGATGATGTGCAATGTTTTGGGTTTTGTGACAAGTGTATTGCTGTAGGGGCATACGGAGGAGGAAGGTTTGCAATGCAATAATGAAAGGAAAAAAACTTTGTCTGTGGATCTATATCGGCTGTTGTCATTCTAAAGCAAATAACATTTGTTCCAGATGGGGATCTCTTCCTTATCGAGACACAGCTCGACCTTTGCCATTAGTCTAAGTCCAACTCAGGAGCTAATCTAGAATGAAAAGACAGTTTGGCTCCTCAGATCTCGCCCAATGTCTCCCTGCTCTATCAAAGTGCCCTTTGAAGCTCGCCCTCTATACAATTGGTTCAAGTGTCAGGTCAGAGTTCCCGCAGACAGGCAGTCATTTGAACCTCATTCTTCTTTCTACTTATTCCCCATGGAACCGTGGCTGTCTTTGTATTCTTCAGCTGGGGCCCTCTTCATGTGTATTGCAAAGGAGCAATCAAGATGGCCTGTGTTTGGACCTGGCCCCACAGAACTGAAGTGTCTGGGGATACACTTATTAACTTCTTTGCACAGACACACATTCCCCAATAATCCTTGACAATGCCAGTTCCCGTGATATAAAACCAAAGAACAGAACAGAGCTAAAGGAAGTGGGAAAAGATAGCTCTTTTAGAGTCATCATGAGAAGGGGCATGGGGAAAACATCATTATAACAGAATAAGGTAACATAGATAGCACACATTAAGGGATAGAATAAACCCGGCACAAACATCAGTGCAGCAGATCTAAAGGAGTCCAGAGAGAGGAAAGGAATATCAGCTAAGTTTTAAAATAGGAGAAAAAACATCAAGAGTACCAATGAACCGTGACCGCATAAACACTCGTACTTCATGCGGCAGTGCTGCAATAATGACTCAGTCCGGAATACACACATACACACAAATACTTATGAATAACGTTAAAACTCTCATTCTTCCTTCATGCACCAAAGCAAAGGTTACCCCAATCATCTTTGAGGCTGCCGCAGTTTTACAGCCCCGGAATGACTGCTTCTCTCTCCATTACCTCTGCACTCGTTTGACTGGCAGATGGGTGGAAAGATGGCGGAGTGAAAGTGGGCGACGGGGCAATCATGGGACTGTGTGTCACAGTGCGTGCGCGCGACACTATTTGTCGTCTCAACAGATGAAACGGGGAAGGCAGGTGAGACGTGGCCGGGCCTTATTTAAAAGCCTCTTTAAGGTGCCCACTGAACCAACAGTGGCATTCCCTAATGGCACATCACAGGCACGTCACCCCACGCTCGTCCTCGCCATTCCTATGCCCTATGTCCTTGTCTGATGTCACTGCTTTAATGGCTTCCACTGTCTAACTCACAGGCATTACTATACATAGCTAAATTCCAAGCAGATTAAATACTTCACTAAATACTGCATTTATGACGCCTGTATGAGCACTAATCTCTGTTTAATCCACTGCTTCCATATCTCTGCTGCTTCATTCGTTTTTTGAAGCAGGTGTCCTTTCCAGTCCAATGGTAGCATAATGCAGGGATTTAGTGGACTGACGGTGATATGGGAGGCTAATGGAGTTAATACACTGAGATGGAGAGATAAGGAAAGAAGAGGTGAGATTGGAAGGACAGACATGTACTGCTAGCTGAGATACAGGTACTGAATACAAATCTAATGTTACACCTGATTCTTTTCTCTATTACTTAGTTTCCCTAAAATGCTCCTGCTGCATCTTGTTTATACCTGCAGAGTTTAAATGCAATCAGACATCCCCCTCTTCCCTTTGAGGTAACATATTCAAAACTAGGTTATTATATTAAAATGATTTGTATTATTGAATTCAATTTTCACACACATTCAGGTGCTCCAAAAACATGTTGAGAGTGAAATTAGTTTGTTGTATAGACACTATTTTATACCGGTTGGAAAGGTGGTGTGAGCGCTTGTTTTTATTTTGTCAGTGCATATTTGTTCTGCCATTCTTTCTCTTGCTTTCCTATTCGAACGGAAGCTCGTTGTCATGGAACATCAGAGATATGTATCATGTAATAAGTCAACATTGGCCAAAAAGTAGTTTATTGACAACAATCTTGGAGGAAAGCGAAAACATTCATCTTCATATTAAACTGTCACTGACTATCAGCTTAGGTTTTTTCAACATGCAGCTCAGGGAGCAAAAGTCTTACAACATTAGATAGTAATTCAACACTGAGCTGTGTCTGCAGTGAAGAGAGAAGTGAAACATTTTGAATCTAGTGGTGGTCAAACCGCGTGAAAAATATCTCAATAACCTTTTAGTACCTGTATAAATTATTAATTCTAACCCCAACTTGTACAGTATGCTATACTGTAAAACAGACCTGAAAAACCCAATACCGCATATCATGACACTTGTTTAACTCACTCTAACTCAGTGTAGCTCGTATCTCTGATGTATGAGTGTTATATATATATATATATATATATGTTTGTGTGTATATGTGTGTGGTTCTGTGTGTGTGTGTGTGTGTATGTGTGTGTGTGTGTCTCCAGTCTGCCTTAATCTTCTCCCATCTGCTGGTGGACCCCCTCTCCCTGTTCTGAGGCCTGCCATGCCCCACCCGATCTGCCGAGCCTGACCTCACTGTGTGAATGTGTGTGTTTCTGTGTATGTCTGACAAGCGTGTGTGTGTGTGTGTGTGTGTGTGTGTGTGTGTGGGCTGCTTGATGAGCCTGGTTCCTTATGAAGTGGTGTCATTAAAGCAGAGAGAAGGAGCAAACGGGTGATTGCAGTGATTTGGCAGAGGTTGCACAGACTCTGTCCTCCAATCAGAACCCTCGCTTAACCTCCTCCAGCTTCACTGCAATCATAGAGCACCAAGTCAACAGAGGACGGACATACACACAGACATACACACGCACACACACACACACGCACACACACACACACAAACCATGTATACATCACTTCAGGGGACATTACATTGACTTACATGCATTTCCTGGAAAATTATCCTAACCTTAACCAAAACCAACACATGCCTAACCCTTACCCTTACCCTAATCCTAATCCTAAACCTTACCAAGTCTTCACCCTAAAAGTAATGACTCCCCTCATGGGGACCTCCAATTTGTCCTCATAAGGGAGGCGAGTCCCCACACGTGACTGTGTAAACAGATGTAGGTCCCCACAAGTATAGTAATGCTAGGTCACACACACACACACACACACACACACACACACACACACACACACACACACACACACACACACACACACACACACACACACACACACACACACACACACACACACACACACACACACACACACACACACACACACACACACACACACACACACACACACACACACACACACACACACACACACACACACACACACACACACGAAGATTTGACATCAGCATGTCATGGTAGACTTCTAATGTTGTACCAATAAAAGAAATTATTCTAATTAACGGCACTCGTTTTAGGATATTTGCATAGATAATCACCTGATGAATTTCTGTGGCACAACTCTTATTAAGGTCATTGTTATTGTTTTATCTAAAGAAATTCTGGTAACTGGTGTCTAAAAAGTGATTTTAAATGTTTTCCCTTAAAATAAAATATATATCAGATCTCACTTAAGTGTTTTCCTGACAGTTAGCAATTTAGCCATCGAATACTCTTATCACGATATATGATTTTAATCAAAATATCATCATACTAACTGATAACCAGCCCTAATTCAAAGGGTGCAGAGAATAAGAGGGGGACAAAGAGAGATAGAATGACTTATAAAGTGTAGAGAATTGAGCACTAAATTGATCTGCGGTGAGGCTGTGATGCTGTAATGAGAATGGCATACGGGGGCCGTCTCTTCCCCATCTCCATCCCTCTCTGAAAGAAGACAAGTTTGTTTCTCAAGGTGATTGTTGCGGTGATAAGGGAGAGGGTGTTATTAAGGGTGACAGCGGAGGGGCTGAGAGGCAGTGGCTGACTGGATAACCTTGTCCCCGTCCCCGCCTCGCTTCCTTCTGCATGAGCATCTCCACCGCTGGCCTGCCCTGCTCGTCTGAACACAATCTGCTGGCTGGAATTACCTCCCCGCCCCAGGAAAACTAAACATGATTTCTGACCTTTCCTTTCTGTGTTCAACAGTAACCTTTGCTGATCCGCCTACGGAACGAGACCATCGCAAAGAACAAGGGATGGAGTGGAAGGGATATGTGTGTTTAAAAAAAAAAAAAGGGCAGTGAGGATCAATGTGTGTTGAGTTGATGTATGCATATTTAAAGGTGAGCACTAAGGGTAGGTGCAACTCTTGTACAGTATCATGCAATCAAATACAACATCTCTGCAGTAAATGGCACATGTGCGACGCTCACCATGTCTACATTTGGTCGTCAGCTCGTGCCATATGATAAGCTGTTCCTGTTTTGTAGTCTGTGCTGCCTCCATCTGTGGATGTGCTGACTGAGTGTACCACAGAAGTTGCAGTAATAGTCTATTTCGTATGAGACACTGTGTTAGCAGAAATACTGCATCTTCCAACTCGCTAAATGCATTACATCATCACTCTGCTTCCTCTTGTTGTTCTTTGCCGTGTCAGCAAGTTTTGCATTGGTATTATCATTAGTCGTTTGTAAGATAAGGCTAATTGATCTGCACCTACCGAGTGTATTAGCGAACTGTTGTGATCTACTTCTTCCACTGACTCTGCATAACTCCTACCGCCTCAGCACAATCTGACCCTCAGGAGCAGAAGCGCATCCCCACAGAAATGATTTCATCCTCCCTTTCTCTCGCTCCGTTTGTCTGGTGTTCTGCCGCCTGTCCGTCTCCCAGCTCTCTTACCCCATCCTTTTGCTTTTAAAACAAAACACTTTTGTGCTGATGTGAGGGTATACATTTAAGAGCTTACAGGCAGCGTGACCTGAGCATCCCAGGCCAACTCGGTGGAGTTAGCACAGTGAACTCTGCGCTAGTCGAGGCCTGCTGTGTATCAGGATTGTTTGTGTAAGAGCACACGAGGGGATTTGGACAAGCAGTGTGAGCTCTGAATGCGACCCGCAGCTGGCCTAACCTCTGGATTAGCTCACCCTGATCCCCACAGCCTACTATTTCAAGATCTCTCCATTTATGCCCAGCCAAGCACATTGTGACCAGTAATCTTTAGTTTTCTCCTCTCCAAAGGGAGAAGATATACTGTTCCGCTTTTCGCTCCACCCCTCCCACTCGCCTGGTTTATCCACACTTCTCTCTGTTTATGTTGCACTGCTTCCCCCTCTCTCTCACCCACTTTGTGTCTCTCAGTACCAATTCCCTTGCTTCACCACTCCACTCTCACAGTGTGCGAAAAAGTACACGTCCCACCGTCCGGGACGTGTTATTTACAATATCGGACAAGTAGATCTTTCAATTGACTTGTCCGGTGGACAAGTGACGTTTTTTTTGTACATTCTCAAACTGCACCACTTAGAACTAACTAAACAATGCAGAGATTATTTTTATATAATTGTATTCAATGACCGTAAGAAATTCAACAGTATGAAGTGATTTGTAAATAGGAATACAGATTTGACTTAATGTTTGTCGTGGGACTTTTACCCTCTCAAAGAACCGGAATCGAGAACCGAAAATAACCAGAATCGAAAAGCAGAACCGGAATCGTTAAAATCCAAACGATACCCAATCCTATGTGTGATGCAGTAAGATCTTACCGCTCACTTATGTTAGCGGTGTCGTAAAAACCGTAGGAAAATGTAAAATACGATGGCGAAGAAGAAGATTCCAGTGGCCCCAATTTTTGTCTATTCTGGACAAGTGAAAAATGTATTCGGACAAGTAAATTGCCAAACTCACTTGTCCATGGACAAGTACTCTCTAAAAACTTTTTCTCACACTGTCTCACCAATCCGTCTTTTCCCCCCTCGTTCGTCTCCCTCCAACTACGCCTCTCTCCTTCATTCCTCCTCTCTTTTTCTAAAGGGGATCAGTGGAGCTTAGAGGCCTTTCCTGCTTGCTTCATTACTGAGCTGCTCTGACATGGGGAGCTCGTCTCCCGAGTGAGGAAAGGAGAACACGACTGATGTTTAATACATGGATCACTCTGTTGTCTTTCACGGCAGATAAATTCATCATCAAAAACTGAGCAGAGAACAGCAACAGTGCATGTAAACCTTTTCTCTCAATCTAGATTCCCAATCCTCCCCCTTTTTTTTGTCCTAACTCTTCATTGAACGTATTGCCTGTCTCTCTCTCTTTCTTCCGTCACATCTCAGTGAACTGGAGCAAGCCTTTTTTATTGTCCTTCAGTTGGAGAAAATATACAAACACAAAACAACACTGATGCTTAGCCGGAGACATGGAACACGGCTCATGAAAACAAAAACATAAAATATTCCATAAAATGAAGCGAAGGCTGCGCACTAGGGCTGTTCAATTAATCCTATTTTAATCGCGATTATGATTATGGCTTGCAACGATTACGAAAACAAGAAATCGAAATAAAACGATTATTATTATTTATTTTTTTTCAGTTGAATTATACTTAAAGTTCAGGGTAATCAACCGTTAAAAACATACTATTCACATTTTTTTTCTCCAATAAATGGATGTTTTCAAAGTCAATGAATAATCGCATTTAATAATCGCAATTACAATTAACTGCTTTTTGCAGATGATGTGGTTCTAATGGCTTCATCGGTCTGCGACCTTCAGCACTCACTAGATCGGTTCGCAACCGAGTGTGAAGCGGCTGGGATGAGGATCAGCACCTCCAAATCTGAGGCCATGGTTCTCAGCAGGAAACCGATGGACTGTCCACTCCAAGTAGGGAATGAGTCCTTACCCCAAGTGAAGGAGTTCAAGTATCTCGGGGTCTTGTTCTCGAGTGAGGGAACAATGGAGCGTGAGATGGGCCGGAGAATCGGAGCAGCGGGAGCGGTACTGCAGTCGCTTTACCGCACCGTTGTGACGAAAAGGGAGCTGAGCCAGAAGGCAAAGCTCTCTGTCTACCGGGCCATTTTGGTTCCTACCCTCACCTATGGTCATGAAGGATGGGTCATGACCGAAAGAACGAGATCGCGGATACAAGCGGCCGAGATGGGTTTTCTCCGCAGGGTGGCTGTGTCTCCCTTAGAGATAAGGTGAGAAGTTCGGTCATCAGGGAGGGACTCGGAGTTGAGCCGCTCCTCCTTCGCGTCGAAAGGAGCCAGTTGAGGTGGTTCGGGCACCTAGTTAGGATGCCACCTGGGCGCCTCCCTAGGGAGGTGTTCCAGGCACGTCCAGCTGGGAAGAGACCAAGGGGTAGACCTAGGACCAGGTGGAGGGATTATATCTCTTCGCTGGCCTGGGAGCGCCTTGGGACCCCCCAGTCAGAGCTGGTTGATGTCGCCAGGGAAAAGAAAGTTTGGGGCTCTCTGCTGGAACTGCTACCCCCGCGACCCGACCACGGATAAGCGGGAGAAGATGGATGGATGGAATTACAATTATTGACCCAAATAATCGAGATTATGATTGTTGCCATAATCGAGCAGCCCTACTGCACGCTAGTTCAAGCAGTCGACTGGATCTACAATGATGCATAGACATACTGTATGACATGCCTTACTCATACCACCAACCAAACACATTCTTCTAAATCTGGCACTCTATTCAAGCTGCACAATTTGCCATTTCTCCCACTCTCTTTCTGTACAGCTTCCCTACATCTGCACTGCTTCTGCTTTTATGTTATAAGTCACCACTACTTAGTACTTGATGTACAATATATGTGGGCAGTGATTAGACCGGAGCCGTGAAGCAAAACTCAAAATAAATCCTGCTGAATTTAAAACTCGAGTTGTCCAGTCCTGTGTATGTGTCACTTTGTTAAGGACCATGTCTGGACATGTCCGTCTGTGTGAGCACACATGTTCCATCTTCCCAGTAAATGCATGTTTGCGAGAGAGGGTGTGTGTGTGTGTGTGTGTGTGTGTGTGTGTGTGGTGTGTGTGTGTGTGTGTGTGTGTGTGTGTGTGTGTGTGTGTGTGTGTGGTGTGTGTGTGTGTGTGTGTGTGTGTGTGTGTGTGTGTGTGTGTGTGTGTGTGTGTGTGTGTGTGTGTGTGTGTGTGGCAGGCATGCCTTGATAGGCCAAAGCCTGTTTCTAATCCAGGCCTCCTCAGTGGGCTGTGGATCTCGCTGCTGCAACACCAACCGAGTCCCAGCTGACAGCTAGCCTGCTCCTCTCTCTGCTTTCTGAAAAAAGCTCTGAGCTCAAATGTTTAACAACGGTTTTAGCAGGGACATGTGATGAGAAGACACACTGATGCCAGGAAAGAGAGCAGGAGAACTTCCTCTTTTGAGATTATCCGAATTAAATAAATATGAATATAAAAGAAAATCAAATGACATGTCAGCCTGCAAAAAAGGAAACAAGAAGGGGCAGATAGTGATGGTGGATGCCAGGGGTGGGGGGGCTTTGGTAAAGGCTTTAGGATGAAATCAAAGCGGTTAAAGCTGATTTATCCCGTGTAAGGACGCCAAGCCCTCTAAGGAGGCGCTGAACAGCCCTTCAAAAATGAAATATCAGCAGCAGTCAGTGCCAGTCATCAGTGCCATATGTGATGGAAAATCAATCTATTTCATATCAGAGACCTGTGGGGAGAAAACGAGAGAGACAACGAGAGAGACAGGTCCCCGCTGCCTCCTCGCTGCACCTCTGTCAACGCCTCCTCAGCAGAAACATCCCAGAATGCTCTGCGTCATCGGTGACGGAGACGTTCGCGGTGCTCGTGGCTCAATATGTGGCGGCTGCTGTTCTGCTAGATTAGGCAGGTGATTGGCCATTAATATTCATTTCACAGTGTGTCTTTGTTAGGCGGCAGCAGGGGCTGACTGAGTGTTGGGATGGATTTACTCTACCGTATATTTCCCTTTAATTTCTATAGGCAAGGTGGTTTACCCGTATGGCCTGAGTAGAGTTACCTCGTGGCCTGATGTGCTTTCATTTCTACTAGTTTGATTCTGATACGGTGAAAGCTATGAAAATGTCCGGAGTCGACTCAGTTTTCATTGAATATCAACTATTTTGCAATTTCTCATTGTTACTATTGGCTGATACTTCATTACTTCAGCCTGTCACGCCAGTGTTGAGAGATAATCATTGTTATGTGCAATATACACTTTTCTACAATGTATTCATGTTATTATAATATAATAACATGAATACATTATAATTGGCCGCTACTTCAATATGTTCATTTGTTTAATTACTTCTTTAATGCTTTTTTTTTAGGCTAAAATCCTTGAGTTCCCTCCAGAGGGAGTTTCTCTCTCTCTCCCACACTTCCGTTACATAGTGATATCACGATGTAAAACTCGCTCTTCTATTGGCTGGCGCTCCAACACATCGTACGTGAGGCTAAGGGATGGGACATCTCTGAGCAGAGCTGGCCAGCTAACCAATCAGAGCAGACTGGACCTTTTTGAACATTGAAGCATGCAGAGATGTCACAGTAGTGGAATATAAAAATATGAATTTGAAAATGAGCAAGATAGGGCCCCTTATATATTTAGTGGAATTGGTGAAAAATATGATATACTGTCTTCCAGTTGGATCAGTATAGGCTAGCTGTTTAATATTGTACAGAAACCAGGGAAAGTAGTGTTCTGTCTGGTCTTAATAACAGCAGAGAGTTGGTCCTGGAGGAGCGCAGGTCCAGCAGGCATTAAACCAGTAACAGGTCTTTCCCTAATGGACAGCCAAGCTAGCGAGGTGATCGGAACAGTCCTCCTCATAATGAGATCAAGGGACTAATTAGTATAACTGTGTGCTGTGGTGTGACTGTGTGCACTGAGGAATAGATGCCCCCTATCGGACTAGCCTTGTGGCCCCTGAGAGGGCAGGCCAGCCTGGCTCTGTCCCCAGTGGCCCTCCCTCCACTGCACTGAGAGGCTAATTAATATTTGCTCCATCCACTCCTCCAGCTCCTGTACACCATGCTGAGTTATATTCCTGAAGATATTGATCTGGGTTCCAGTGACAGCAGGCATATAGCGACCAAAGTAAAAAAAATATATAATCTTGGCAATTGTCGCAATGTGAAATAAGGAGAGCAATAATTACAGGGTCTGGCAATTTCAGACAGCTCGTGGAATAAAATTCTCTTTAATCTTTTACAGCAAATAAGAAGCTAAGTCTTGTAAAAGTAGGCCATGGAGGCGCATCAGCAGCACCGTCCATCAGCTGAACACAGAACCAGATATGGAGAAAAGCGAATTATCTTTGCCAAGGATGATCGCAGAAAGAATTCAAGCCAGCAAATTAGAGGAAGGATGAGAATACAAGATCAAAATGAAGATGAGATCCATTTACGAACATCCCCTCTCCCATCTTTCACTTCAGCCTCCTATCCTGTTAAAGTCCTGCTTGTGTTTGATTGCCCCTGCGGCGCCACTCTGACCTGGTCATTTAAGATGATGTGCAACTCTCAGGTCTGTTCCAGCACTCATTTGTTCCTCAGTGGGGTCCCCACGGCCGGCCAGTAAGAGGACCCCATACGGACCGAAGTGCCATGGGAGCTTTAAATCCGGCCACTCACAACCAAGTAAAGAGACAGCTGAGTGTCATTGTTAATGTGGACACACAGCACCACAATGGCAAAATCAATGGAGCTATAGGGGACATCAATCTTAACTGCACAAGACCCTTTTGCTTGTCTCACCACTCCCCTAAAGCTCCGAATGAATGGTTGAGAGAAGGAGGCACAATGAGGTGAACACAAAGAAAGAGAGAAGGAAAGAAAGAGAACATGGAGGACTGACAGTGATCTTTCTTGGCCTTTCCTCCATCCATCTCAAGGGGTTACGCTGTCCTTTGAAGATTGTGTGCATTTGAAAGGCAGCCAAGTGGCCAGCCATCCCAATTCACCCAAAAATGGCAGAGGTTTTTAGGTAAAGCCTCAGAAGTGCAGCGAGGCAGATGTACACTATGCACTTGGCCCCAGGCTTGCATTTTCTTTCCCTGCCAGTTGTTCACTTCCAAAATCTCCCTCTTCTTCCACAGGAAAAAAGAGAAAGACTTGAAACAACGCTCCTTTTAAACAAGAACAAAAAGGGACTTGCTTCGTCACGGGGGGACACATTAGATGCACACCGAAAAAGAACAGCAAGGTTCATTGTTTCTGACAGTGACTTAAAGGATGCCTCCTCATCCCATTAACATATATGCAGATAGGCAGGGAGTAAATGAAAGCCTCTGAAAACGGGAGAGATCAAAGACGACAGAATTAAGGCCAAGTAATGAGGATCTTGGCAAGAACCCTGCAAATGTATTGATTGTTTGGCAAGCTGTATGTGCTTTTGCTCTGTTTTTCTGTCCCTCTATACCACTTACTCTCGTGTTTCAGCGGCACACAGATCTAGCAGAGTGGGCTTTGAACGGGGCCTTGCGGGGCTAAGGTTACTGCATTGAGCCTAATCACTGTGTAATTTACAATGCAAACAATAATGGCTACTTGGCATAGGGAACAAGAAAAGAGAGATGGACAGCGGGGAAACCCATCACAGCCTTGCACACTTAAATAACACAGACTCTTAATTCAATTACATCCAGTACGGCACTCACAGCATGAGACCGTGGGAGATTAATCCACTAACCCAAAGGATTTGTACCAGAAACAAATACTACATAACGCTACACAAAATATGAGGTGAGATTACAGACCTTTCTACACACCAATGGAATATCTCTGTGTTTGATATCACGCTATGTGTTAAATATACATTCAGATGCCGTGTGGTTTAAAGTTGCTGAAAGAGTGGTAGAACTGCTACCGTTATGTATGTGAGCGCAGCAACACGATAAAGGAATTGGGATAAGATAAAACAGAGTGTTGGCTCAAGAAATGTAGCATCGCGAGCAGTGGAACAGATGAGATCAGAGGAAAAGAATGAAAAGAATTAGCCTAGATAAGGCAGATGAAAAGGGGACATGAATAAATGATGGAGAAAAGAAGACAACTACCTCCACGGCTCTCGCTGTCGGCCGGTTTCACCTGGATGGGGCGAGTCATCTGGAGGAGAGAGAACAGAGAGGTTAGCGATGGCGTTGCTACAACAAAAGGCCACAAAACAAGACGTGTCGAGACCTTCTGTCCCATACCGATGGCTGCTCTGCGACACTGATCAAAGTGCCTTCGCTGGAGAGAACACAGAAGCACCATCATGTGGCTAAGTCGACCTGACACCGTAGTGTTTCTGCTGCCTGCTATTCAGTGTAAACAAAACAACTCTGTTCCCCATATCAAATAAGGAGTGTGTGTGTGTGTGTCTAAAAGTCCATTTGTATGTGTGGTATTTCATGGCAGGTGCAGGGAGAAGGCTGCCGATGTGTGTCTAAGTGATAGAGGCCGAGGCAGTGCTACTAAAAGTGAATCCAGCCACAGGCGGAGCGAGATCAATGCGGGCCTATTGATCCGGACCCTGGGCTGTGCAGAGTGTCTGCCTGCGAGGATTCTCTGGTGAGGAGGCTCACTCTAATCCACTCGACCCTGATAAGAATGGCATTGCCTGGATTAGATGCCTCTGTCATCACAGCCTTTGTGTCACGCTCTCCTCCTTCCCCAATTGTACCGCCTTCTTTTTCCATTATTGTTGTTCAAGCTGAACAATTTCACCAGATAGGAAGGAGTTTGAGAGACCTCGCTGTGATTTACAATATGTTTGTTCCAGCTTCAATTTAACACATGCCTCCTAGTCACATATTTAGCATGCATATGGTTTACAAACCCGCCCACACACACGGCACATATAATATATGTACTAGTCTATAGCGGAGCACAGAGCTGGCACTATCATGTGATTTATGTGCGTTGATTTGATGCCAGTGCCCTTTCTTCTATGATTCAGGCCAAAACAAATAGATTTAACAATAAAAAAACACATATCATAATAAAATGGGGCCAAAAGTTTAAAAGGAACATTAAAGTAACTTCTTACCACACTCAACCTTTAACAGTAAATAAATTGTAGCTGCTATTTAAGCATATTTTTACAGCTTTGTACAGGCATCCGATTCGGATCGATGGAAAAGCACTGTTTTTATTCCTACATTTGTATATATTTCCTTCTATTTCCTGTCATGTATCGTTTTGCTGTTCGATACCAGAGTCGGACTGTAAAGGTCAGATTTAAAGACAGGGCAGTCCAATAAAAGCATGACATGTTCAAGGAGAAACACCATAATGGGATTTTAAAATGTCTTAATAACATGCTGATATATGGGGCCCATGCCCGATTCATTAAGTGCTAAACGTATCCTTCGTCACCTTGAAGAACTGAGTAACCTTCCCTCAATGAAATTATTCCATAAATGTACCCATCGTAAATAATAACTAGCAGTGGCTAAGTCTTTGTCGGAAAACAGGAAGGATGCTACGCTTGTGAAGGTTGATGCTTTCGCTTCTTGGTTGGTCCTCCTCCCTCTCCATCTACAAGTGCCTTCTTCCTTGTAAAACACGAGCAAAGTAACCGTACAGTATGCTAATGCCGAGCCACAGGGCGCCCGCTCCGCAACATGTACGGATAGATTACAGAATCAACCGCGACACCATCGCACACGTGTTCAAAGCAACCTCTGAGACAGAAACAGCGCCGAATGGGTGCAAAAAAACATCCACGAGACAAATGTGCAGATAACTTTGCATCATGGGAAATCTTTGAATTTGCCTTTGTCATGTCAAGCGGACAAAAGTTGCTTCCATCCTGCCAGTTGATTTCTGTTCAAATGCACGATGGAGGAGGCTCAATCTGCGGCTGTGACTCTTCTCCCATGCTAAGATGTCAGCCGGCTCTGCAGGGTGCCTGTGCGTGGGAGTCAGCTCCCTTTAAAGCTAGTTACTGCTCAGCCTCCAACATGCCAGCTTAATGGCCTATTTATTTGCCCGAGAGCAATGCATTATGGTCCTGAACAGTCACTACCGATGCCTCTCAGTGTGTTCCATTCCTCTTGAAGACATATTAAGAGAATTGCGTAATTCCAGTTGAAACGAAGTTGCAAAGCACACTTTTACTTTATGCATGCTCACGCACTGCACAGACACGGTCATTTAAAGTCAACTGTATTGAGTGCTGCTGTTGCCTAGGAGACCATTCATTAACTCTAGATACTGTGGGTCATGTTTTCACTCGGAGCTTCTCGACACACCCACAATGAACAGTCAATGCTGCTCGCTGTACAAAACACAACCCGTTTGAATTGTAATGGTTATCATTCGGTGGTGGTGCGGACGTTCAGGTGACGGGGACGGGACGGGGGGGGTAACACCAGAGAACCAGAAGAAGAGAGATTGTGGAAAAAGACAACAAGAGATGGAGAAGAGGGAAAGAGAGATACAGTCCAGACAGAGAGAAAGAAAGCCGCCTGCAGCTCTTAGATAAGATTACTTTCCGTTTCTTCTTCTGACTCCGCCCTTCTGCCCTTCACTTTGTCTCTCTCAAACACACACACAGATAAACAGCAGCACCTCCACCCTATACGATCACTAAATACTAACCAATCAACCTCCCTAAAATGTACTGTTTCAATTATAAGTCCACCAAAAGGTTTGTTAAAAAAAAAAGCGTTTTAAACTTGGGAGAGAAACTTTATAAATACTTAACAAGGTTTAGGAGACCAAACATGACATGACTTTCCCTGTGTGAATATAATAAAATGCTGATGTGCTCAATCCAGATGTGTTTCTTTTACTAACATTCGGTCTTTCTGAACTTAATCCGTATTATTTGTACTTGACAACAGCTGAGGAAAACATAGCTCTGGTCTCAGAAAAACCCTTTGCTAAAATACAGGGTTTTGGATTGTATCACTATCAATTTTGTTCAACTATTGTTCAATGTGGTTTTTTTTTAGCATCGTCTGAAAATGACCATGCAGACAGGTGAGATCTATGTAAAGAAAACAATGTTAAGGTCGGCACAGCGAACAAAGTGTGGCCATACAGTCGAACGCCTCATTTGACAAGTCTGTGCTGACTTATGGTGCATGTACGTGTCTGTGAGAGGCTTTAAATAAGTGAGATAACATGTAGAAAGAAACGACACACATGAACACGGGGCCTTTCTGACTATATAAGTGCCATTGTTACATGTACAGTGTTTTCCATTCGGCTCAAAGGCCTGGTTAAAGTAAATGTGAGCTGAACGCTTTTGACTCATCTGAATAAACAAGCTCGTCTGATGACTCACAACAAAGCAGCGGCTTCACCTTTAAATGAGTAACATTTCTTCATCTCCCCCTCTAGTAGACAATCCTTTTCCTTGTCTCTCTCGCTCAACACTGTGCTGCTCTCAGGGCTTTCACGATCTATCGTTCCATATGCTTTTATTTAGCCGACTCATTTACCAAGTTAAGCCTTGAGTCTGTTGAATTAAAGCTCTTTGCACTAGTATGCTGTTTTATATGGAGGCTGAGACATAACCCCCCCAGGCCTAAAGTACACATTGAAGTGTGCAGTGGGCCTGGATTATACACACATTGCCTGTTGGTTTGCCTTTCTTTGCTGATTGTTCAACTCAAACTAGTTACCAATTGATGCACCTACATGTGACTAGTACTTTTCCGATGTGTAATTAAGTAGATCATTTGTTTATATATCATTTAGAATCAGTAATATTTTTGTATATCAATTTGACACTGCTCAATTTTGTATTGAGGGTACAGTGTGAGAAAAAGTTTTTAGAGAGTACTTGTCCATGGACAAGTGAGTTTGGCAATTTACTTGTCCGAATACATTTTTCACTTGTCCAGAATGGACAAAAATTGGGGCCACTGGAATCTTCTTCTTCATCATCGTATTTTATACTTTCCCACGGTTTTTACAACACCGCTAACGTAAGTGAGCGGTAAGCTTTTACTGCATCACACATAGGGTTGGGTATCGTTTGGATTTTAACGATTCCGGTTCTGCTTTTCGATTCCGGTTCTTTGAGAGGGTAAAAATAAGTCCCATGACAAACTGGGAGAAAAATATATTTATGAAAACATTAAGTCAAATCTGTATTCCTATTTACAAATCACTTCATACTGTTTAATTTCTTACGGTTATTGAATACAATTATATAAAAATAATCTCTACATTGTTTAGTTAGTTCTAAGTACTTCAGTTTGAGAATGTACAATTGGCCCAGTCTCCTCTGATGTTACACTGCAACCTGCCTGTGAGACACAGTCCAACCACACATGTCCAACACATAGGCCTAATAATAATAATAATAATAATAATAATAATAATAATACATTATTATTATCTCAAAAAGAGAGATGCAGCCTTTGTAAACTACGCCCCAAAACTGTGGAACACGTTACCCAACAATATTAGGGAAGCCAATACATTAGGCATTTTTAAAAGGCAGCTTAAAACCTCTCTTTACCAAAGCATTTTACTGATTTTACACTATTATACTGCACTATTCTCTGTGATTGACATTGCACTATTTCTCTATGTTTTATTCCCCATGTTTTTATTTTTAATTATTTTATCCCACTTTATGCTTTGCTCTTGCTGCTTGTTTTACACTGATTTTATGCCTTATTTTTTACTGATGTAAAGCACTTTGAACTGCAATCCCCTGTATGAAAGGTGCTATACAGTGGGCGGTGGTGGCGAAGTCGATAGGGCAAGACCAAGTGCTACCGAGGTGTCCCTGAGCAAGGCACCGTTCCCTACACTGCTCCCCGGGCGCTGTTCAAAATGGCTGCCCACTGCTCCTAACACTAGGATGGGTCAAATGCAGAGAAACAATTTCCCCACGAGGAATTAATAAAGTATATCAAAATCAAATCAAAATCAAATACAAATAAAGTTATTATTATTATATATTTATAGCCTATAGGCCTAGCGCTTTTCTACAACTCAAAGACGCTTGCACGCTTACACATGTCCTGCAATACACATGCTGCAGCTGCCCAGCTACTCACTGTTTGTAAAAGTAAATAAATAGTATAAATAGCATTTCAATAATGTACTTTCTATACCCTGCTTCATAAACAATACTGACATCCCTGTGGTCCTCCGAGTCTGGGGGTCCGGGGATGTGAGGACAGCGCGAGGACACAGACAGGGAGGCTGCTTCACTTCATAAAGGAAATGGTGGTCAATATTAACAACACAGGAGCTAAAACGCTTAATAACCTTCATTACGTGTTAGAGAAAGCACATAAGAAAGTTTGACAAAGATGAGGCTGTTAAACGGGCAGCGGATCCGCTGTGTGTAGAAAGAGAGAGAGAGAGAGAGAGAGACGCTGAGCTGCACCGTGCAGCGATCAGCTGATACGGAGCATAGAGAGAGAGAGCTGCGGTCCGCGGGGCTCGGCCTCGCCTCCTGTCCTCACAACTCTTATTAATCTGGGGAGCGGACAATTGTTATTTGTTCCTACTCGGAACCGAGATTTGCTTCACAGCCCTGCCACTGTACTACACTTCCCGCCCTGCCCCCGTCTAACTGTACAGAAGCGGCGAGATGCATTTCCTTATGAATCGACAAGCAGAACCGAAACTAACATTTCTAAACGAACAATGGCGGACACGGACAATTTGCGAATGAGTTCTGCCTTTTGTAAACTGAATTTATCAATAATTTGTCAATAAATCGGGGCGAAAAACGTCACTTGTCCGCCGGAAAAGTCAATTGAAAGATCTACTCGTCCGATATTGTAAATAACACGTCCCGGACGGTGGGACGTGTACTTTTTCGCACACTGTAGCGTCTCGCAGCGGAGAAACTGTGACGCGCTGGGACGACTGCTTGCAACAACTCTGCTTTCTGCACCACATTCTGGTGCTGCTGAATTGGGACTACGAAATGAGTGAGACTCAAATATCAGAAGTTGAGAACAAGTTTTAGTAGGTTTTATTTTAACTTAATTTACTTTACTCAGGGTCACAGAGAGGAAACCAGTTTTAAGATGTTGAAAAGTTCATTAAACATAAAAAGGCATTTCATAGAAGTTGTTATTCTACATTTTGACACCAAGATTTTCTGATTTTACTGCAAATGTATATCGGTTCCAAATATCGGTTATCGGTCTCCTTGATTACTAATAATCGGTACAGTATCGGCCTTGAAAAAGCCATATCGGTCGATCCCTAATAATTATCATGTTACATT
This sequence comes from Pseudochaenichthys georgianus, assembly GCF_902827115.2. NCBI lineage: Eukaryota > Metazoa > Chordata > Actinopteri > Perciformes > Channichthyidae > Pseudochaenichthys > Pseudochaenichthys georgianus. The sequence continues at coordinate 7,604,330 of NC_047506.1, read as the reverse complement.
GTTGTATTACACATTCGAAATATAATCAAAATCAAAACTAGTCTTAGAAAGAAGGCAAATAACATCCTTTAAGAGACACATGATCCATTTACAGATCCACTCTTCCTCTGACTGTATGATATGCCAGTATTCGTGCAAAGTTTGGCCTCGCTTGGAAGTAAAGTCTTTCTACTGAAACTATTATTAGCCACAGAAAGGACCAAGGCCTTGGGCTGCGGCCACCAAAGGCATTCCACTGTCTGATTTTAAATGACACCGAGCAAGGAACTGTAGTCAGGACTCGGCCTGTTAGCAGTGTGGAGGATAGAGAGTCCACTGTTAGCACTGACAGTAATGAGTTCATGACTAGTGGAGTTTAGCTGCATAGAAATGTACCGAGTCCCAGACTTCACTCGGCTGAGACCCCAGAGAGGTCCAGTAGCAAGACAATAATACTGCTTTGGAAAGAGTTTCAATTCCAAGCCTCAATACTTTTATAGTCCTTAACTTTAACACAATTCAAAAAAAGCCGACCTGCACTACAGCCGAATGCAGTAAATGGGAATACAATTGCACTCAATCTTGTCCTAGTTTTGCAGAAGCTCTCAGTAGTAAAAGTCTTTTTACAGCAGTTATGGAACAGCACTTACTTACAGTGCTTGCAATAAAATAACTCTAATAGCCAAACAATATGTGTGATGTCTTCTGGCTTTCACTCAGGTTTAATATGGAGTAATGTTTGTCCTGGGATCATTAATACGTATTAGCGGGCCATCAAAGCTCATGTTGCTGCACTGCTCAGTAATAGGAGCATAAACAGCCCGCTTCTGACTACGCCGTCTCTGCTGATATAATTAATATTTCCAATTATTGATCGAAAGGAGTGCTGAGTGGTGGCTGTCCGGGAGCCCCGGCTTCAGCTAATAAATCTGTACTGTATACAGTAGAGGAGAGAGAAGGAGAGAGGAGCAGAGAGAGAGCTGTGGAGTAATGATTTATAGTTATGAAGTGCTTCATTGCAATCACAATAATTGTTCATTACCAATAAAAAAAAAAAGCCAAATTACAAATGAAGATCAAATTTAATAGGCTTAGTCGAGCTGGGTAATGAACTATGTCTTAATATTGTAAATTAACTGGATATGAAAAGACATCTTAACACTTTCCCAAGAAACTTTGAGGCTTAAGTTTTGCAGTATTTGATTGATGTGTTTTATGAAACAATGCACATTTTTGCTCAACTAATCAGTACTCTGGGTTTAAGTTATTCAATCTACACTAAACTACCCACATCATAATTTACATGTGTGTAGTCTTCGCAGTAGAAAAGTCCAATCTTTACATAACATTTCATTTGTTTGGTATTCAAAGCGACCATCTTAGTCTTTGGAGAGGTTGTGTGGGTGGATTTCTTCACCCTGCATTGTTTTCTTTATTGATTTATCCGTCGTTTGGTCTGTAAACTATAAGAAAATGGTTGAATCACAAATTGCCAGAGAAATGAATACTCGACAACCAACTTGTGTCCCTTGTTAGTATAGAAAGGTTGCGGGAAATACAGTATATTTAATCAAGAACAAATTCCTGTATGTTTTGAGCTTATAATGAGTGTTTCTTACACATCTTAAGTTCACATGTGGGTTTTTGTGAATAACAAGATCTGCTTAAATACACGCTGCTCTATGAATGCCATGTTTATGTAAGTATAAGTGAGTGACATGTGGATATCTAACGGCAGTATGACCTTGATATACTGTACTGCCTGGCCATGTGTGGATATACTGAATCTGTGTGAGCATGGCCATACACTGTATGTTCGGAGGCATGTGGGGAAATGTTTGACCGGGGGGGTTATAATTTAGCCATATGTGAGAATGTGCTGGCGGCAGCGGTGTGGTGGTCCTGATAAGAGGCATCAGTCAGTGCTAAGGAGATGGCAGCCACTATAAGCTTTAGGATTCCTATCAGAACCAACAGGATTTACAGCTGGAGGCGCTGACATGGACTGACAGACTCCTGCACACCTCAGCTAGTCCATATCACGTCGTAATCCTGCTCCAGAAGGCTACATCCATTTTGAATACAGAAAAAACTGAACTTGCATTCTGAAGAATTTGGGACACAAATGCACACTCTTGTTTTTGCTTTGTAGTTAAATGACTTGTTTCAAAGGCTGAATGGCTCCTTTTGGGGGGGGGGGGGGGACTGTTGATATCCATCTGTTACATTGAATGCTTCCTTTAAATACACAAATTAGCAATGAGGCCACTGCTAACTCGTAAACATGTGCTATCTGTAGTACCATTAGTACTAGCACCACTACTACATCTCTGATTAAGACCATTAGACCTTCTGTTGTCTGATGCCATCCAAGTTCCTGTTTATCTCTTTCCCCAAAACACTAACTGCCTCCGTGGAACAGCCTGAAGTTCATCCAGCGAGTGCTTTCCAAAAGCCTTTCCAACCCCCTCTATTATCATTGCCTTACTAGCTGAAGTGGTCGGCCAGCTGTCTGACTGCTCCAGCCCTCATTACACACAGAGCAGAACTCAGCTCTCATCAAGATCTCATGAAGGTGAATGTCACACATCAAAACCACCTCATTTGTGGCCCCATGACTCAGCAGACCACGCTGCATGGCACAGGCTGATGCTGCTGGTTCTCATCAACATCTGTATTACTTCTGTAAAGGGTTTGATATACTGAAAATACTCCACCGCTGAGTGTGCTTATAACTGCCCCTCAGTGGTGTAAAGTAACTAAGAACATTTACTCAAGTACTGTAATATTCAATACCTTGAGTTAGTTTCAGAATAGGGTTAATGATGTGAATTATACTTTAGTTACACCTGGAGTGACATTCACAAGCTACCCTGCAGCATACAAAGTAAATTAAAACTGGCCGATCAGCATAATGAGTACTTTAAGTATATTGTGATACAAATACCTTTGTATATTGACTTGAAACAGGGTATTCCTACACTCTGGTACTTCAGTACAATATCTGAATTGTTCTCCCACCTCTGCTGTCCCTACCCTCCACACACACACACACACACACACACACACACACACACACACACACACCACACACACACACACACACACACCACACACACACACACACACACACACACACACACACACACACACACACACACACACACACACACACACACACACACACACACACACACACACACACACACACACACACACACACACACACCACACCCACACACACACACCACACACACACACACACACACACACACACACACACACACACACACACACACACACACACACACACACACACACACACACACACACACATTCTTGATTATGTCTTCCTGTCTTGTGGAGTATAAGCTCTCCACCGCTACTTGTGTTAGGGACTCTGAGTCCATAAAAGACTTGTGCAGTGGACAAGGGTGTGTGGGTGACAGAAACAGTGTGCAATCATGAGGGGGAGTAGATAGGGGGATTGAGCTAATGCCTAAATGCTGTCCTACTGAGCCTGTAGCGGGGCGTCCAAGAGATAAAGAGAGGGGTAAGAGAGGGAGGAAAAGGGATCATAGGGAACTGACAGAAACAGCAAAACTAATGAGAGATGCTTGAGAAGATGTAGAGATTGAATGAGAAGTGTGGTTTGGGATTTATTAATAAGACAAATAAAACGGGTGGCGCAGTGGTCTGTGCGTTGGGGAACCAGTTCGAAACCCGCTCCCGCCCCACTGCGTCAGGCCGTTGTGTCCTTGGGCAAGACACTTCACCCGAATTTGCGCCTGTGGGTATTGTCCACAGTAGATGACCGTTACATGTATGTATGATCTGTATGTGTAATGTGTATTTGTAAAGCGCTTTGAGAGTCATTGATAAAGCGCTATAATAAATACAAGGATTATTATTATTTAAAACAAATATGTATTTCTCCATTTACTGCCCTCTCCTTCTCCCTCCACTTCCAGACGTGTGAGCCACACGTTGGTTATCAGGGGGAGGCCATCACTCCCAGACATCTTTGGCACGGTTGCTTTTCAAGCCCAGAGAGCTATTGACATGGCGCGTTACTGTAATGCGTGAAGCAGTGGGACACTCATTGTAAATCTGTGTCAACAAATGCTGGAGCAGCAGCGAGCTCAAACTCTCTCTCCGTCTGCCTCGCTTTGCCTCTCTCCTGCATTTACAGACCTATCTAATGAATCTTATCTGCGCAGCACACTGGAGGCTTAAGCTTTTGGTGGGCTCACTCACACACACACACACACACACACACACACACACACACACACACACACCACACACACACACACACACACACACACACACACACACACACAGCACACACACACACACCACACACACACACACACACACACACACACACACACACACACCACACACACACACACACACACACACACACACACACACACACACACACACCACACACACACACACACAGTTTTGAGGAACGGTCCATAGAAAGATAAGATCATGACGACGGACCCAAACCAGTGGCTTCAGAAGGGCAACATCATGCCAATCCCAGCATGCACCAGAGTGAGGGTCCGGAGCAAGCAGGAAGTAGCAAAATAGCAGAGGATATGTTCCGTGACAGAATTACAGATCTACACTCGTGTGAAGCTTTAATTTTTAAAGGTGCCCTTATGCACCGACGCCATTTGTTTTGAAGATTATGTCCGGTAAGGATGTACAATGTCGTGTACAACGTCGTGTACAGCCGGTGCGCACCCAGGCACAGCGGCACAGTACGTGTGCATTTACAGTCTCTCTTTAAATACAAGAGATCTCCAGATATGCCATCCTCGCAGTGTGGTAACAACGAACAGAAATTCCTTTCTATATTACTGTTGAATTCTGCAGTTTTGGGAACTATTACATGTTTTCTTGCCTAAGAACAGAATCATTGTCGATGCATGCTTTGTTTAAAATAGGATCTCATTCAATATGTGGCACATTTTGGTTTGAAGTGCCGTTATCACACGTTTGTGTAGCAGGCAAGACATGATCTCGACAAATGTGTAATTGGCTGTCATTTCTTGCCTCACATGCATGGCTTATAGCTGGCTGCTAAATCCTAAGAACTGTTACAGGATTTGTAATTTGAATCTTTTTTTTTATTATATCGTAACTTAGTACTTGTTGTAACATTAAGCTGTCTGCTGTCACGATGCAAATGTCCCCTCTGTGGGACTAATACAAGTATTCTGATTCTGATGCACATATTCATATTTTATGACTTGGTTGTGCTCCAGGTGATGAGAGAAATTGCTCATGTTTCCAATAGACCTTTTTCCAATTTATTTGTCAACACTGTGTCTTCTGATGCCAAATTGCGCCCACATAAATCATATGGCAAACCTTTGTTAGTACAACGCCAGCTGCATTTTCTCCAACATTTAGGATTCAATATTTGAGTTATCCCAGTTCAACTGAACTCAAATGTTTTGTTTTTTTAATTGCTTAAAGCTGGTGGAACAATGCTGACTTGACTTCGCCAGATTGGATTAAAGCCACATAACTGACGCAAGTTGTTTGTATTTAGGATTAAATGTAATTCATTCTTGTACTTTCAGGAGCATTAATAGGGAACGCTACCGTTGATTTATAGAATCCATTTTCTGAATAGACAAACATTATTAAATTAAGTTGTGCGAGATAGTGATGAAGTCAGTTTCCTTCCATTTTCCGCTTATTGCACAGCCTTACATGCAGTCCACCACACTCAGACAGGCTTACACACACACACACACACACACACACACACACACACACACACACACACACACACACACACACACACACACACACACACACACACACACACACACACACACACAAGCTGCATGCTTCCTTTACCCTCTGTGTTGAGCCCAGAATGCTCCTGCTGCTGTCACAGCAACTCCAGGATTGTGACAGATTACAGCCCGCTGCCCTGACCAATAAGAGCCAAGAGTTGTTGCCTGTCCACTGACTCATAATTCTTGGCCTACCTATGCCGAGTTGACGTTTCTTTAATGGTCCCTGGACCTCCAGTAGGCATCCTTGTCCTGAGCATTATGATTGCCTATTAGCAATTCACCAACACTTGCACTTTCCCCCCTGCACTCCCTATGCCACCCCTCGTAGGGGGGGAGAGGACCAAGACAAGAAGAAGCCAGAGGAGGATAGAGAGAGAGAGCAGCGCAGCCAAGCATGTTGGAACTGAACTGGAGAGAAGTCTGAGGGATGCCAGCAGGACAGAGACTCAAACATACAGACAGGAAGAGTTTAGGTAGTAAAACTACAACCCTCAATTAATTGCATTATTTCCAAAGTGATCATAAGTTGTCTTCTTTAACTATCTCTTTCTCTATAAGCTTCCAGTCTACACCCTCTTCCACAATCCTGCCGGCTACTCTGAGATGCCACTGGAGGTCTTCTCCATTCGGTCTCATTACGCAGACACATCTGCCATAGCTACAAATCAGTATGACATACTGGTTATTAATGATAGGAGGTTACACCATTTGTTTTCCTATAGGACCATTATCAAGTTGGTGAGATCTGGACTCGTAGCCTGGTTCGTGTGTGTGTGTGTGTGTGTGTGTGTGTGTGTGTGTGTGTGTGTGTGTGTGTGTGTGTGTGTGTGTGTGTGTGTGTGTGTGTGTGTTGTGTGTGTGTGTGTGTGTGTGTGTGTGTGTGTGTGTGTGTGTGTGTGTGTGTTCGTTTGTGTCAGTGTCCATCAAAGGGGGATGGCAAGAAGGAGCCAGAGCTCACAGGATCGACACGGGGCCAGCCTGCTGTCCATCTGCTCAGAGCTTCATTCCCAGCATATCAATACCCCATGTCTCTCTATCACACACACACGATACGATCACTGAACACACACACACACACACACACACACACACACGACTTCTGCTGCTTCCATCACTCTCCCTCCACTCCATCCCTTGGCTGTAAAGCTTCCTTATGTTTCATCCTGACACTTAGAGAAAATCCCTGCTTGTCTATAAGCGCATTCAGTACAAAACAAAGGGGACAAGCCTGTCTTCTAGCCCTGTCTCTCTTTTCCTCCTCTTCCTCTCTCCTCTCCTCCTCCTCCTCCTCCTCCTCCTCCTCCTCCTCCACTCAAGTCTGACGCCGGAACACAGTAAAATGGTTTTGCAAAATATACACAAAGAACCCTCTCAATGTGTCTAATTCAACCTTGAACTGCACAGAACCTGAGGGCCAGACATGAAAAACACCGGCCTGACCTCTTGCCATTTCTACCAATCTACAGCAAACACACTCTGACGAAGTGAGAACAAGAAGCATTGGAGCGGAAAACAAATCGAAAGTGGCTCTGCCAACTCCCAGTCCACACTACCTCCAAAGGCCTTGGGGTGGCGATTATTATTGGTGGGGTTTGGAGTGGGCGAGAGGATGTGGCTGTGGGCAGAATTTGTACGTGTTAACATTTAAATGTTGACGAGTGAGGACTAAAGGAAGTTGTGTCACGTACTGCATGAGGTTTTTAGAAAGTAGCAGAGGCTCCAACCTTATGTCAAGTCTCTGTGATATATAAGGCGCGTTCACACCCAGTACTTTTCCCACAAAGGTTCCTGAGAACTACGATTTAGTTGCGTTCACACCAAAAAGTCCCAGGAACTAAATTAGTTCTAGAGAACCTTTTGTACCCCCTTTTCAGTCCCTGCTAGAGAGCAGGGACTTTCGTGGGAGAAAAAGGTTCCCGTGTCTGATTGGCTGGGCGGAATGCAAACCACGCCCCGTCAAACTCCCAAAAAAAATGGTGAAGCCGCCATTTTATTATCCTTGCATTGCATTATTAGCATTAGCATTAGCCCAGCGCAGAAACGCAGAGAGACTAACTTATGACAACACAAAATAAAACATGGGAGTGGTGGAGATGAGGAGGTGTCGGCGTTCTGGCCGTTTACTCGGAAGGCTTCAGTAGAAGCTGCTGGGAGTCCATAGAGCCAGTCCCTAACTCCGGGCACTTCCGGCCGGGGATCTTGGGCGGCAGTATACGCCAGTAAACCCAAAGCAGCAGTAGAAGAAGAAGAAGTGATGTCAGCGGCTTCATTTGCCTAATCCACCCCCAGGAACTAATTTCCGGTGTGAACGCGATCTGTACTTAGTTCCTGAGAACTAAAGAGTTCCCAGGAACCTTTGTGGGAAAAGTACTTGGTGTGAACGCGCCGATAGTTTGGGATAGTATGGGATGAATGTGTTTCTAGCAGGTCAAGAGAAGTACTGCATATCTATTTTATATATTCAGAGTCCCAAGTTGGGACCTGTCAAGACCTCAAGTGAGAGATGAGCCCCATCATGAAATGATGATGCCTCAACTTGAGGTGCAGTGGAAATGCTACACACCTGTCGGCCCCGTCAGCCCCACCAGTGCCCTCATTCCACATCCATTTGAACGGCAGCATCCCTGACAGCGCGTCGCCTCACCTGCCCCTCGTGCCTCCCACGGACATGTGTACTTATCTGTATTTAATGATGGTTTTTACAGTCAATAGTCACTAATATACCGCTTATGCAGGGGAGGAAGAGAGAGAAAGGGAGACACTGTGTGCACTCTGTTTGAACTCGAGCTGAATCACACTCAGAAGCCTCCTACACTTCCTCCCCTTCTTGTCTTAGTTTGTATTATTTATTCATTTGAATGATGTTCATCTTAGCACATTCATCTAACAATTAGGACTTAAAGATTTAACACGGTGCAATATAGGACCTTAAATCCTACTGAAATTACATTGGGGGATTTGAGATTGATTCTCTTCTTTCTTTTCTCTCCCCTTCACCGCTAAAGGCTCGAGGGTGGATGTTGTGTCTGTCGTTTTAGGAGGTCAGGATTGTTTTCCTCGACTCTTTGGTTCCGAGTGCAGTCCTGGGAGCTCTAATGGCTTGTTCACACTTTCTGCTTTGCATTATGTCCTATCTGCAAATACCGAGGGGCCGTGTCACAGAGAGAGCCCTCCTGAAGCACTTAACAATGTAACCTACATACACTCGAGCATGGACCGGAACATGTATACGACGTAAACACTAAAGCATGGACATAAAGTGCACACACACTCCAACACTCCACTGACAGGACACAGGGGGCTCTTAGCTCAAGGGGGGGTCGCACAGGGGACGCTTGATTTGCTCTCAGACTACACCACCCACAGAGCTCAGTCGGTGTACAGTACTGATTCCAAAGTAAAGAGGAGGGAGAAAGAAAGAAGGATGAGTGCAGAGCAAATGAGAAGGCCTAAAGAAACAGATTGTGCCTCATAGTTCATCTTCATCTGGGCGCCCTGTCCCAAACCCCGGTTCATGAAATAAGTCCTGCTGAAAATCAATGGCAGTCCGAGCCGTGTAAAGGTCAGCCATTCAGAAGCGCTGGCCTTGGTGGACCAGTCAAGCCCGGGCTTGTACTGTGAAGCTCAGCTAAGTAGAATTAATGGGGGGATCGATTATTCTGCACACAAGTTAAATTGAACTAAGCAGAGAATCATTTTAAGGCAGGAACTGTACCATGACAGAATGAGATGCATTTGCCACATAGCCAAACCCCAAAACTCATTTAGCAAGCACAAAGTAAGGGGTGGGAATAAAAAGAGATTTTTAAATAAAAGATATCACACTCTCTCTCTCTCTGTCTTCATCTCCAGTTCCTCCCTTCTGACCCTTTCTTTTTCACTTCACCTTCTGTACAGTTCCTCCTGATAATCCCCTGGGACCCAACTCAGATTTGATACATAAAAGCACTTATCTTCTTTTCTCTTTCCTCCCTTTCCACCTTTTTTTTGGTATTACGTGTCACCTCCGGCAGCTCATTCTTCTTGTGTTTTTCCCCCTTGTTTAAAACAAAATCAATATGGAACCGGAGGAGACAAATCAACGTATGGTGGCACTGCGGGGATGGGGGCCAGCAGGCTCCCACCTTGCTGGTCACATGTTCCTCGCTACATGGGATGGGGGAGGGGCAGATTATAAGTGAAGGAAGGAAGGGTGGATGGGTGGAAGTAAAGATGTAGACTTATGGAAGGATGAATTGATAGAAGACCAAAGGGCTGGAAAGGGATAAAAGGGAGCTGGTGAGGGATGGAACAACGCTCCTACCAGGGGGGCATATGAAAGGAGACATTATTAGAGAGAGGGATGAGAAAGAGAGGAGAGGAGTGGGCAGCAATGGGGGTTGGGGAGGTGTTGGGGGTGCGTATCATGGAAAGATTCTGCTCCAGTGACTAGGGTGCAGAACGGGAGCCCTCATCTATAATGTATATCATGGATCTGCGAGAGATTTTCATACATATGAAATGGAGCAGCACCAGGAAGTGTCTCGCTGCCCCAGCCTGTGGGCGCAATTTCAATATTCTGTTCTGTTTGTACTTTCATACTGTTAATTCACATACACCGCTGTGTTCCTTATAGCATCGTTTCATACTGTGCAAGTCAAAAAGGATTAAAAGATTCCATGAATTTATGTAAACAGATTAAATTCACAACGGGGGGAACGCTATTCGTTTATTTAACCTCTTAAAGAGTCCATGCTTTATACTCATACCATACAAGAACAAGCCATATCAAAATAGAAAAGTTAAACACTTAAAAGTTTATGAAACACAGCAGACAATATATGATAGTATTTACGCCTCCATCATCCCTTGTCTCTTCCCTTTCTTTCTAAACAACTTGGACAGCCAACAAAGGCATCATGTGGGAATCAGAGACAAAAAGAAATAAATAAACATGACAAGTGGCCACTTAGCCATAGCCTCCCTCATTGAAACCTGATGAGGACCCTGTCTCGCCTAACTTCAACAAACGCTAAGTGACATGCATAAGTGGGTTCAGGTTGCGCATCCGGGGTAATTCAGTAAAAATACAAATGAGGCTGGGAAAACAGATCACTATGCACTCGTTCAAAATAGAAGGAGAGAGAGCCAGGGTGTGACGGAAAGACTTTCATTTCTTTTCGCCGTCCTTCAGAGGATTCTCTCGGCCTCGCATTGACCGTCTGGGCGCACACACACACACACACACACACACACACACACACACACACACACACACACACACACACACACACACACACACACACACACACACACACACACACACACACACACACACACACACACACACACACACACACACACACACACACACACACACACACACACACACACACACACACACACACACACACACACACACACACACACACACACACACACACACACACACACACACACACACACACCCACACACGGGGGGGTCCTTGCCCAGCCATAAACAGCAGTATATAGACCCGGTGATTTCCCTCATTGGGAATCGATAACAAATAACCTCACTTTTCACTGGCCATTATGGTCTGTGTCGACCGTAGGCAGTCGTCTTTATCTGCACAGCGGTGTCGCGCCTGACCTTGACTCCTCCGCTCTCCGCTCCCCAGGTAGATTTCAAGCAGAGGGTTCGGTCCTGGTTTTTTGGAGAGGTTCAAATTGAGCCCTATGGGAGTGAGGAGCGGGGAGCAGCCATCTCCCATGACAGATCAATGGTAGGTCTCACCACAGGGCAGGGGGCCAGAGCCTCGCACAACCTGCTAATAGAATCCCAATGTCATTGCTGACACTACATCGCTGGGGCTGCGGGAGGTTATCCTGAGGTAGGACAGTAGCTTCAAAATGCCTTCACATTCCTCTGCCATGTACTGGGTGTGGGTGGGATATATATAAAACATACACTTAGAGACTGAGAAACAAAAACATGCTGGGAAAAATTGATGAGAATGTGAGAAAATATGGTGGTATAGCTTAGCCATATTTTAGCTCTTAAAATTGGTTTTATAGGGCTTTTTAAAATGTAAAGCAGTCCACACAGCTGTTGATTGCTTCCTTCCTCTTCTTCCAACTCCTCAGTCCCTCGTTTAAAGTAGACTCTTGCCTTCCTCTCGCATATTTGGAATTCTCTTCTTTTTACTCTCAGTTGAAAGATATAGTGGCAATTGTAGGCCTTCATTAACACCCCCGACATCCTGCAGCAGTGTGGAGCAGTGAAACCCATGATTCATAGCACAAATCGTTTCTTATGTTCCGCTTGTAGACAGGCTGCACAGGCCGTTAAGCCACTATAAACACCGCACACACACACACACACACACACACACACACACACACACACACACACACACACACACACACACACACACACACACACACACACACACACACACACACACACACACACACACACACACACACACACACACACACACACACACACACACACACACACACACACACACACACACACACACACACACACACACACACACACACACACACACACACACACACACACACACACACACACACACACACACAGATGTATGAGTGAGCGATGCGTGCAGCCAACATTTTGGTCACCAGAGGAAACGTGTCTCAGAGAGTCTTAAGAGCTCCTGATGAAGATGAAGAGAGGATTTAGACCTTTGCATATTTTACTCCCACTTTTACTCTCTCTGTGCTTTACTGTGTGTCACAAATACCCCGAATATATATGCATAGGACTTTAGAGTTTTCTGCTGCTTATCTTTTAGTGGATTTTCTCTACAACACCAACACTGAAGTTTGGAGTTTGAGACACAAGTTTCAGAAACGTGGTGGCAGGCTTAAAGGTCCATTTCAAAGACATAGCTTAAAGGTGGGGTCGGTCATTTTGGAGAAACCAGCTCGAGTGCGCTAGAATTTGAAAATACACAACCGGAAAAAATCTGCCACTTCCTTACAGAGCCCCTCCTCCAACACACACACACGCGCACATGACCAATGAGGGCACGAGATAAGTTTGTGCACAGATGGAAGGCCGACAGGCAGGTAGGCCATTCAGTTATTTTAGCCGGGCCGGCTCAGATGATTGGTTGTACTTTTTACAGTACTAAGGCTTCCACAGATGACGTTTTTTATTGATTTTTTGTCAAAGCACTTCAGATATTCATTGCTATCGGGATGTTAAGAGCATTCCATGGAATATAACAAAAAGTGTATCTCTAGCCGGTTTCTGAAACTTACCTACCCCACCTTTAAATAAATATAACAGCTAGCTCTGGGCATGTAATATGAAGTTGTAAATATGGTGTCTTCCCTAACACTAAGTCCATTTCCTCTATAACTGTAATTACTCATTGACCCATCGAAGCCTACCCTCCTTCCTCCTGTCAGTGGGAGTCATGACATTTGCAGTTTCATGGCCTGTCAGCCCCCAGGGGCATGGCGGAGATCCCCAGCAAACAGCTACTGTACGTTAATTAATTACCATGAAATGAGAGTAATATATTTTCAAGTGGCTGCATCCATTACACTCTGCCCGCCCTTTTTTCCCCATGACTTCACCCAAACCCATATGTCCCTTACAGTAACCTCATACAATGGAAATGAATGTGCACTGTCACTTCCCCTTAGGACAACAGCAGATGGAGAGTAAAGACTCAGATGAACACAGACATAGCTTAGCGAAAAAATATATATATCGAGAGCGGCATATGATATAGCTATACCAATACTTCTGAATAATAATATCTCAACAACACTATAGCTCCCTGATCATTTCTTTGATATTGGCTTTTTCCAATAATGGAGATGTGTATCTGCAAATACATCACAAACACTTCAGCTAAAGAAATGCTGAAAATATGTTTAAAATAAATTATTTAAAAAAAATATTAACCATTAAGGTTTTTACTTTCTAGAGCGTACTAAGTAAACATAAAGTCTCTAACTTAGTAAACATTATTTAAAAGTCTACTTTTAGTCTGAGATATTTTCATATCTTTAGGCACGTGCTGTAGCTGTATGTACAAATATAGATACCACTATCAAGTCATTCATAAAAAAAATCAATATGGCATACTTTATAAATGGTATAGGATGACAGCCAAGTGCATGAACTCCAAGTGCATTGGATGGATCTCATACAGAATGGTACAGTAGGTTCATTCCAGTCCTCACTGATGTAAAGTTCATTAAAAATAAAACAACATGTGTGAAAACACATGAAATCACAGACCAACACTAACACTAAGAAAGCAGAGAGGAGGTGTGTGTGCTTCCGCTGGCATTCATTCTGTTAATGATCACAGAGGGTCAGCCTGCCTGCGATCCCTGTCCTACCATTCAACAAATAAAAACAACACTGATTACCAGGATGTTCACTGGATGCATCAATCTCGAGTAATTAGAGAGTGCTGTTTTGACTCTCTCCCTTTTCTTTTCCTCTTTTCTGTCCCTTGCCTGTACCGAAGTCAGACAGCAGCGGCATACTGTTTTTAATGAACTAATAAGGGTGTGTGCTTGGCCAGCCAAGAATGAGACAGGGAAGAGACACATAAGTAGGAAGGGAGGCTGCGTTACCAGCTAAATAAAGCATACAAGCTCTGCTGCCTTTCTCCATGAGGATGCTCTCTTTATTATAATAGGAGGAAATACTATCTTTAGTTGGGAGACACCCAGTGTGCGTGTGAGTGCGTGTGTGTGTGTGTGTGTGTGTGTGTGTGTGTGTGTGTGTGTGTGTGTGTGTGTGTGTGTGTGTGTGTGTGTGTGTGTGTGTGTGTGTGTGTGTGTGTGTGTGTGTGTGTGTGTGTGTGTGTGTGTGTGTGTGTGTGTGTGTGTGTGTGTGTGTGTGTGTGTGTGTGTGTGTGTGTGTGCTGTCTCCTGGAAAAGGACACAGCTGTCACATTAAGATCATGCTGGCCTGTAGTTTTACAATCTGCCTTGTAAAACTATGAGACCTAAAGTGCCATCATACTTAAGGCTATACTGTGTGTGTGCGTGTGTGTGTGCGTGCGTGTGTGTGTGTGGCCTAGCATTACTATACTTATGGGGACCTAAATCTGTCTACACAGTCACGTGTGGGGACTCGCCTCCCTCATGGGGACGAATTGGAGGTCCCCATGAGGGGAGTCATTAATTTTAGGGTGAAGACTTGGTTAGGGTTAGGGTTAGGGTAAGGGTTAGGGTTAGGCATGTGTTGGTTATGGTTAAGGTTAAGGTTAGGATAAGTCTCCAGGAAATGCATGTAAGTCAATGTAATGTCCCCTGAAGTGATGTCTACATGGTGTGTGTGTGTGTGTGTGTGTGTGTGTGTGTGTGTGTGTGTGTGTGTGTGTGTGTGTGTGTGTGTGTGTGTGTGTGTGTGTGTGTGTGTCTTCAGTGATCGTATGTCTATGTAAATGGTCGTATGAAGATGCTAGCAGGTCATATGGCTCAGGATTTAAATCCAAATGCCCGTGCAAACCAGTAGCGTAAGAATGGAGCATGGGAATTGTGGGGAAATGGGAGGAAGAAGAGAAAAACCTTGTTGCCTTATTAGAAATGATGGTCTCCAAGATAGATGGATTCGAAAACAAGGATAAACAACGAAAAAGCATATACTGGAGAAAGAAAAACAGAGAGCGTGGCACAGGGTGTTGCATCCAACATAAATGTGTGCCTGAGGGTGAGCTGGGTCGACGCCTTTACGCTGTGCTATTCCAAGATAGATATGCAAAGTCGACTGTGTGCTATGCTAACCTGACTCAGTTGTTTCTGTGCTGTGCCGTGCCGTGCCGTGCTGCGCTGTGATAAGCTGGCTATGTTGTTCCTTTGCTGCGCTGTCCTGGGTGGTGACAGCCTCAGCCCCTGACAGGTCCTTTAAATTCACCGTTGCCAATTAGAGTCACTCCAAACCGGGTGGTGGGTGCATGAAGGAGAAGGGGGGAGGCACAAAAACTAGCGGGACGATGGTTGCAGGGCTGACAGGCCTGATGTGGAGATGGAAATGCGGTAATTTGGAGTAATTCGGCAACTCGCTTGCGCTTGCCTTGCCTGCCTGTCTGTCTGTCCGCTGAAATAAATGGGGTCAGCAGCGTGTGATCGGCAACTTTCATTTATATGTAAATGACCCCATCGTTGCTGCAGCAGCTGCTGTGGAAGCTGCGAAGTCTGTACACACACTGAAACGCTGGGCCTGAGAGGGAAAGACAACCAGCGGCTGAATCCTGCCTTTAACTCGGTGTTGCCTTTTCGCTTAATCTTTCTTTCCCTGTCTTTCTGTATAACACGATATCAATCCTACTGCTAAGAACACCACAGAAACTTCTATCTGTTCCGCAGCTGTTCAATCCAAGATGCAGTGAAGGCACACGTGTTAGAGCAAACTCCTTCTACATATGTTTTATATATTTAACAGTAATGGTGCAATGACCGTTTGTTAAAATGAAGAAAATTCTCAACTGGTATTTGCATGCTTTTAGAAACATTGGGCCTGTGTTGATTGCGTCTCAGAAAAAAGTGCTTTTGTAGGCATCAGAAATGTTGTCTTCTCCCTAAAATGTGAAATCATTACGGTAAACCAAATTTTCCAACGTCTACTTCATTCTGCGTTGCGGTGTAGTTTTACAATTTGAGCAGAAATGTCATTCGCAAATTGTCTTTGTTGCCGTCAGCGCAACACGTATGTAGGAACAACTAATGGTATCTATTCATTATTAATAATTTAACTGTTGATTCATTTTTTCGTTTTCTTTGAAACGTAATTTAGTAGAGCCCAAAGTGATATCATACGATACCCAAATATACTCCATTTAAAATACCAATAGACAAATGAGGCACAAACTTGAGAAAGTGGACAAAGTGAGTAATTGACATTTTTGTTTAAAAATCAAACAATCAATCCATTATCAAACGAGTTGGTGATTTATTATATATGTGAATCACCTAATTAATCAACTCATCCGTTGGTTGGTCTAAGAGAGCCAAAAAAAAAGATGATTAGTCAAATTTGTATCGTTTCCAATCAGCGTTTTCTATATATATTTTAAGTGAATGCTATCGACTGTGCTTTTTGAGGCTGGGATGCCTTCCTGAGATATACTGCAGAGGAGCAGAATAGTGTAGCGAAGAGCAGTGAAAACAGTGGAGCGGATCAGATAGTGTATTGTGGGCCTGGAGGTGTGTTCGCTTCATTACCTAGCTAGCCATTGTGCTGATGCAGAACCGGGGTCCTGTAAATCCCTGCCTGCTTGTGACACCATAGATAATTACACTTCCATAAATAATGGAGTGTGCCTTGCCCACTTCCTACAGAACTCTCCTAATGAGATTAATATACAGAGAACAGCTGAAAACACTTGGCAAGTCAATCTTAAACCTTTTTATTCTTAAAGTTAAAGGCATAATTCACCCTGAATTAACAATGCTATAAACAGCTATTGGCAGTGTATTATCTACTCCTGAGGTAATGCAACCTCGTCTAAATCAAATAGGATTAAGGTTATGTTCCACAAGGGGGGCATGCTATTCACACCGTTCCTCACATTTAAGGGTTAACCAATTAAATAAGGTAGGCAATAAGGAAAGGGTTAATTTGAAGCAGCTAAAATATATGTTTCTCTTGAGTTTCACAAGTATAACTTGAAATTGAAGTGACTATTCTCCTACATTTCATAGTTCGGACATGGATTTTTCTTCTTATTCTTGAAGGTGGGGTAGGTAAGTTTGAGAAACCGGCTCGAGATACACCTTTTGTTATATTCCATGGAATGCTCTTAACATCCCGATAGCAATGAATATCTTAAGCGCTTTGACAAAAAATCCAATGTCACCTGTGGAAGCCGTAATACTGTAAAAAGCACGACCAATCATTTTAGCCGGCCCAGCTAAAGTAACTGGATGGCCTACCTGCCTGTCAGCCTTCCGTCTGTCCACAAACTTATCTCGTGCCCTCATTGGTCATGTGCATGTTCGTGTGTGTTGGAGGAGGGGCTCTGTAAGGAAGTGGCAGATTATTCCGGCTGTGTATTTTCAAAATGACCTACCCCACCTTTAAGGATAATTGGCCAAATGTTGACAGTGTTAGATCATAATGAGATTGTAGTGAGTGCTTTTACAGTGACTTTCAATGGGAGAGAAGCTCTCGAAAGCATCAATGAGAATCTGCAGGTTTTGGTGTCAGTCCTTCAGAATAAAAACACAAAAGGATTATTCCGCCATCTTTGCATTTATACAGCAACATCCTTTTCCAAATACAGAGACATACCCATTTATCTCCCAACAGTTCTGTATACACTGTGATGCAATGTGATGTGTGTTTTGAATGGGGAATATCTTGTTTCATCTGGATTCAGGGCTGGCACCATTTCTATTGCTGCCTATATGCATAAACAGTTTCCTTTAAGAGTATCTCATCACACAGAGTGAACCCCCCCCCCCCTCCCACAAACCTCAAGGACTTCTCATTAGCTCTCTAATTGGCGGTGCTGGACACAGTAAAGTGAACTTTTATGTATACTGCGGCCCCGCTTTATATATTTCGCAAAGCGTGTGAGTCATGTTTATTTGTCATAACTAATTCATGAATAAGATGCCTTTGATGATGCATTGATTTCATTATCAAAATCTTTAAGACATCTTTCATCTAGTCTTTTTATACGTGTAGTCTTGGAAGCTGAAATGCGTGGGAAGATCTAATTTGGGTCTCTGGACGGAACTGTTTTGGATTAAAGTTGAGTAAATAATTAATGTGTTGAAATAGAGTTCCATCTGCTATATATGTGAAGGGTGGCAAGAATATACTGTAGAGGGGAGTCTCCGTTGTGAAAATGAAATACCTTTTAATAAATGTATTTCTTCTTCAACTCCTTGTTTTCCTTTCGGAGTGATAGATCTTAACGTGCCGCACAGTCTGGCCCAATATCAGTTTAACGTGTGTTAATCTATTGATAATCCCATAGAAGATTTAACCTTTAAAAACGTTATCTTTCTGTGCCAGTTCTAGGTTGTAAGCCTGTGTGTGTGTGAAGTGATCAATAAGGACTAAAAGAGTCTTACACAGTGAGCCAACATATAAAATACCACACACACACACACACACACACACACACACACACACACACACACACACACACACACACACACACACACACACACACACACACACACACACACACACACACACACACACACACACAACCACACACACACACACACACACACACACACACACACACACACACACCACACACACACACACACACACACACACACACACACACACACACACACACACACACTCATATGAACAAAATGTATACTGCCATGGTCTATCTGTTATCATGCAAGGTTACATTAAGTCATGACAAAATATGTGAACATTTGAAACCGGAGAGTTGAGTTAAGAGTGTGAGTCAGTGCATCCTACCAACACCAGCGCATTGATTAAATATGGAAATATTATTTTTAGACATTTAATATTCCCAGGATAAATCAATGTGTGAAAAACCTCCTGGGGCTAAAAGGCAGGCGTGTGAAACACGTATAGTGTTATTTATCATATGATTATTCCACAGCAGCATCACCCTTCAAAGGTAACACGTTTAATATGTGAAGCTGATGTGCATATCCAATGATGATCTTTTACTTTAGTCTGTGTATTGCTGTCCAGGAGCATACGCTCTTCTGTATATTTCCATAAAACGGTACGTCTGTGTAGTCTACACACCTCATGTACTCCATAGTTACACCACACAGTGGAACTATGAACACAATAAACAGAGCTCCAAAGAGAATAGGGATGGAGTGAGGGGGAGATCAAGTCAGACCCACAGCTCCCCGGTATCCCATCACTGGCTTAGGTAATATCGATGGAGGAAATAGTTCCACTGATTGTCTGAACGCTGAACCACAGTGTCTGGCTGTGGAGAGGAAATAAAGAGAGGGCCTAATTAAAATGTCAGGGGTACCGGCTGGGTGTCTGGTCCCCCCTCCCGGTGTCTTTGTGTCTGGATTGAGACACTCACCTTGAGTTCTTCGTTTATTAACCTTGACAGAAACAAATCTGCATCTTCACTCACGGTGCCACACAGCGCGGATAATGGGGCTCGTAGGCAAACATACAGTACATGCACAAAGTCCCCCATGTGTCTACACGAAGCCTTGAACACACGCATACCAATGTACACATTTACACACAAGCATTTACTTGCTAGCACCCCACACTCTCATGAACCCACACACACACACAGAGACACACACACCCTGTAGGCCCATACAAGGCCGTTCTTTAATGAACAGCTAAATGGGCAAAGAAAGATACAACAAAGCTGTCTGGGAGGAGTGTTTGTAGTGAGGTGATCAAATACACTCTGCAATGATATCCTTAGCATTAACAGTTATAATGATGTGCCAGGTTCATTTCCCACAAATTAAAGCATCATTTCGCCACAAGAACAACATCCAGTGGCCAACGGAGGAGACATTCTTCATCGTGTATCCATTGCAAATGCAGATTCAAAAGATTTTAGTGTCTCTTTGTTTTTCTACTGAGTTTTTAGCGTCCTATTCCACAGCTATTCTATCTATATCTATCGATGACTGATTTTAAATGCCATTTTCTTAATGTCTTTCATTTTTTGTAAAGCACTTTGAATTGCCTTGTGTTGAAACGAAAGTGCTATATAAATAAACTTGCCTTGCCTACAGTATAAGTGGAAATGAAAAGCTGATTTGCAAAAATGATTACGTGGCAAGCAGTACACTATCTGCCTCTATGTCCATGCATGTGTGTGTGCGTGTGCGTGTGGTGTGTGTGTGTGTGTGTGTGTGTGTGTGTGTGTGTGTGTGTGTGTGTGTGTGTGTGTGTGTGTTGAAATGTGTGTGTGATGTTCCCCAAAGAGTTGCTAAATTGAGGGCCGCATCTTCATTTGGACAGCCGGATGGCGACCTTGCAGCCTCTCTGTGAGCCTCGCGACTGCCTAATGAAGACTTCAGGGCCGCGCAAACAAATTCAAATAAATTGCTGTGCTGTGACTGAAAAGTACCCCATACATGCACCTTCACACACAATAACCACACACAAAACAGATTTATATTAGCACACACACACACACACACACACACACACACACACACACACACACACACACACACACACACACACACACACACACACACACACACACACACACACACACACACACACACACACACACACACACACACACACACACACACACACACACACACACACACACACACACACACACACACACACACACACACACACAGCGCTCTCTGAATATTAGACACGTATTAATTCTCTTCAGCTTTAGAGCAAGAGTGGAAGTGACTGTGTGTCCTCAGAATGCCTCCTGTTCAAGAGCTGCTTCTCACAAAGCACACTCCTTAATAAAAACATCACAATCAATATGTGATAGTCCAGGTGACACCTTGAAAGAAAAAAACACACTCCTCTATCGGCAAACCTTCAGCCAAACCCACATGAGAGAAAGTAGAAGAAATCTACAAAATGGGAGAAAAGGAGATGTACAGTGTAGAGGAGGGAGAGACAAATGTTAGTAACTTTTTATCTACGTGTGTGTGTGTGTGTGTGTGTGTGTGTGTGTGTGTGTGTGTGTGTGTGTGTGTGTGTGTGTGTGTGTGTGTGTGTGTGTGTGTGTGTGTGTGTGTGTGTGTGTGTGTGTGTGTGTGTGTGTGTGTGTCTCGATAGCAGTTGCCTTGAATGACCTTAAATGATGTTGTGAAGTTGTCTTTCTTCTTCAATTAAATAGGACTGACATGTAATAGTCCCCGCAGGTCGAAGAGGGTAACAAACACCAAATAAAGGCCTAACAAAGAAACGTCTCACTCTGTATAGTTGAGTCAAAGAGTCTGTATGCCCTTTATCACACGGCCATTCATTTCATAATTTGAAAGTCAACCTTCTCTTCATTCTGTGACAATTCGCTTTTCTTTTCGGAGCCCAACACTTCTTCACTGCTACCTTTCCTCGTGCTCTTCCATGGCCACTAAGTGTGAGAATGGAGAGACTGAGAGATGGAGTTAAAGAAAGGAGTAGTGATGGCCCAAGGCGTGCCACAGACAGACCCCGTTGCCATTGGCCACCGTAACAGATCTGTGTCTCTGGAGTTTTAAATGATTCAAACATTTGCCTTTTGCTGTTCTTGTGGTGGGGAAAGACTGCGTCTGCTCTCCTGCTCACACTCTGTAGGACACACTTTCTCCTACACGCTGCACACTGGATGATCAGGCTGGGAGTAGAAATGTGCTTTTCCAAATTAGAACCTAATGCAAAATGCACAATCCCATCTACCTGTAAAATAAAGAAAATGACACATTGGGGTGTGTAAAAAGATATAAAGATAAGTTGTTGCTGGGAAGTAAGAAGGTGACTTTTGTTGACGTCATCCGTTCGTAGAATCAGTTTCAAGAATCGTGAAGAATTGTTCAGCGGAATTTGAATCTTTAAAAGCAATTCCTGATAAATTGGTCGGTGGTAAAGGAGTGCATACAGGCAATCTCCGGACTCACTTTTTGTACACAAAATAGACCTGCCTGCTTTCCAAGTGACAATAATTGGCAATACAACTAGCATATACTGACGTGGGAAACATGAGAGTGACAAATAAAACAAGACCATCGCCTAAATCAACCTGAAATAATAATAAGCCACCTATTGAACACAAAGCCTGTCACAGAGAGAAAGAAAGATGCATGTGGATATAATTGGCAGTGTTTTCTCAGTTCTTGGCAGGCACGTTGGTGGACTAAAACTGAGAGGAGAGATGTACCGTGTTCAGTAGATGAGCTCCAGAGAGGTAAGGAGCTCATTTCCCAGAACTATGCAGCGGATGTGAGCAGATGAGAAGAGGGGGGGGGGGGGGGAGAACAGCAACGCAGCTGCGCAACACCACTCCCAAGCCCTAATGACTGACAGAGCAACAGCTTGCAGTAAATGCAATAATTACACAAACCAAGGCCGAGCAGAGCCGGGCCGAGATGAGCCTGGCTGGGCCGGGTTGCCCCCCCCCCCCCCTCCTGAGCTGAGTTCGGCTCAGTGCAGGGCTGCTGGAGGAAGCCAGGCTCTGCGGAGCGTGCTTTCCAATCCCCCGGCCTCATTAAGGATGCAGAGAGGTTCCGACTCCCATCACCTGTGAGCTTTTTATATCTGGCATAATCTCTTAGTAGATATTTCTTACATCCAATAATGAGCAAGTTATTACTCCATAAAACAGATAGAGAGCGTGCAGAGAGGGGAGCAGGGGGAAAGGAGTCAGGATAAAGTGAGAAAATACAAAAAGAGAGAGAGACAGGAAGTCCGCTCAGATTTATGAAGCCGTCGTGATTCAGTTTGTTTGTTAACATCGGGATTATGACCCTGGTGAAATCAAGTAACTTGACAGTACTTTGACTGCGTATTCGGGAGGAAGAGGAGCCTGATAAATACATACATAAGTGCATGAATAAACAGAGCATCAGAACCATGGCTGACATGGCAGAGACAGCACCTGAAGCGCTGGAAGAGGAGCCATCCCTCTCTTCTCTCTGCTGCCAGCATTGATTGATGTGGAGCAGGAGGATCAAAGGCTGCTGAACAGTAGTACTCAGGAAGATGGAGAGATGGAGAGGGAGAGGGGAGAGTGGGGGCGAAGGAGGGGTAAAGGGGAAACGGATAGAGAAGTTCAGGGCCTCGCTGTCTGTCACTCAACGCCACGAGATCACCCTCTAACGACAGGCCTAAGTCACACATTATGGCCTCCAGAGTCAAAGAGGATTCACTCATTTCCATCCTCCCTCTCCCCGTTCACCTCACATCCTCCCTCTTTACCCTCTCTCCTTTGTCTTTTCTCCTCTAGGTCCCATCCTGGAGAGGAGGAGCAGGGCCAAGCGCCATTAATCTCCTATCTAATAACACTGGTAATGTTACACATTATTGGAAAGAGATGGGCAAAAGGAACCAATAAGTTATCGGATACGGGTCTCTCCACGCACTCCGATCCCAAGGACATGTAGGCACAAGAGGAGCCACAGATGCAGTGGGTGAGGAAGACGGAGGGAGAGAAGGAGAGTTAGTGATGGGAAAAGGGTGGGCAATGTGAAATATTTCCTGCTATCGACCTCTCGGCCAGGGACATGCATAGATTTCTGTACGCGGAAGATAAGTGTCTTTGATAAAGTAGGTTAGCATTGATTAATCCATGAAATCTTGGGGCTGTGGACTTGAAGTTAATGAGTAAGGTTTTCCATTTTCTCTGCAATCTCTCACGCCACGTGTTTTCAGCACAGCCCGGGGACCCCACCGACGCAGCACGACGCCCCCCCCCTTATTTCAGATGTCTGTTATTTTGGACGAAGATGGCCAATCAATGAAGTTGACATTTGTTACCGTGAAGGATTCACAATGCAATCATGGGATAGGGGTTGTAAGGGCCTGCTAGGTGCATATATGGGGGGGGGGTGGAAAGGTCACGGCTAATCTAAAAGGGAACAAGAGTTATTTATCCATACACACCAGAAAAAAAAGAAGATGAGACACAATCTATATATACAGCCCCTGGGGGGTTACGCGGGCATCGCACATATACAGGCACGCTGAGATACATACACAAACAAACAAAGTGTCCTATCTGCTGAAAAGCAATTTCCCCGCCTATTTCAATTGGTAATAAACACTGTGCATCAAGTGACCTATCTCGCGGCCCATCACTGAGTTTTGTGGCGGCGTTAAACAGCTTACAAGGATGAGGAAATCTGAATACGCCATTAAACACTCACCCTTGTATGAGGTTAGGTTTACCCTGTTTGCAAAGTCCATCCGCATCATTTGTGCTGCGTGTTTTCCTGCCGCATTTAATACGGTATGACGGTCTTTTTGCATGCAGCTGTGGTGAAGGAAGGCAAAGCAAACAGCATGTTGGCTGCACACATCAGTCACATTTAGAACAACCTTGAAACAAATAGCACTATGGACGCCTCCTCGGGCTCGGAGCGCTGGGAGAAAGAAATCAAGGGAGACAGACAGGCGGGCATAGCAGGCAGCTTTCTCTGCCTATCTCTCTTACTTACTGTACATCAACACCTCCGTTGCCCACACTCGTTCACATTCTAGTCTCTCCCTCCTCTCACTCACATTAATCAATTTCTCTCTCTCTCCCCCCGTTGTAAATCATCCCTCTCTTCCTCAACCTCAGCAGCAGCAGCAGCTGTGCGGAGGAGGTAGAGTGGATGTCAAAATATTTGGCAGCCATCTCTAGTGCCAGTGTAGCATTTTAACCTCTGTGGTTATTACACATACACAGGTTTGTCTGACATCCCCCCAGGCATTAGCCTTGAAATCTCTCCCTCTCTCCCTCTTTCTTTCTCCCACTCTCTCCGTTCATCTCATCATTATCCTTACAGCAAGGAAACACACACAAAAAAGCTCGCTGCTCAGCGCTCTGTGAATGGATGAAGCTTTACGCCAAACACAGCGTGCCCCTAATCCACCACAGGAGAACTGGAGTAAGGCAGAGGGTTCACTTTTTCACTACCACTGGAGTGGGAATGGCCGAACGATACACGTGCACTCAGTCTTAAGGCTTGTGTACACCACGCCCCCCAATACTCACACATACATAAATACACACTACATATCTCTTTGTCGCACACACACAGATCTTTTCAGTAGCTAATCATCTAATTCCTTCCTTCAGCATTGGCTTGGCGAGTGTGTAAATCATGAGTGTTGCAGGGCCCGGGCTCTGCCCCACACACACACACACACACACACACACACACACACACACACACACACACACACACACACACACACACACACACACACACACACACACACACACACACACACACACACACACACACACACACACACACACACACACACACACACACACACACACACACACACACACACACACACACACACACACACACACACACACACACACACACACACACACACACACACACACACACACACACACACACACACACACACACACACACACACACACACACACACACACACACACACGTGTCTTTGTTTCAATGCTCTTTGCTGTGGAGGTTATTCCAGGAAGAGAGGAGACCCCACAGGCTGCCTGACAGCTCGTGTAAATCAGATGTTATAGAAAGATCTAATGGCGCTGCATGGACCTGATCTACAGTGCTGAAGTGTGCTGACAGTTGCATGTACTATGTGCACACACACACATATGTAGCCAAACACCAATGCACAAGCACAACCGGCATGTGTACGCTAACGCAGTACATACAGTAAAGTTAAACAATGGTCGTTTGCCCTGTTTACCGTTCTGAATGTGTCTTATTATATCATACAAAACACAAACTTACACAACACAAACATACATACAATACAGGATGAGTGAATTTCCTTTTTCTAAATATGTTCAGCTAAAACAGTACCGTACTTTTCGGACTATAAAGCGCACCTGCATATAAGCCGCAGCAGCTAAATTGTCCGTCTGTCTTGCTCTCATTCTGTCTCTCGTTTCCACTTTTACTTTGGCGCGCTACCTGTCTCACTCTTTTCCGGCCTCCAGCTTTTCCTGCTGGAGCCGCCGCTTAAAGCTGGCGGGCGCGGACCGGTCATAGAGCCCATAGTGTTAAAGGTGGTTAATTTTACCTGTAAAATCCATAGATTTAGGAGGTTCCCTAGTGGCCGTTAGCTGTACAAAGAAAATGGGGGAAAAAGTCGCGGCTTATAGTCCGAAAAGTACGGTAATTTATGCAGCTCTACTTTACTCCATCTGTTTTGTAGAAACACAGATACATTGCAGTTTATTTCTTCTTCTAAGTCCAGTAATCCTTTACAGCTTTCTTTACCCAGAACAAGACAAATCCTCCATCTATCTGAGGTCATTCATTTGAATTTCCCCTGCAGTTTTACCTGTTTCAAGGATCCTCTTCGGATAATTAGCAATAACACGTGAAAGGCAAGGTCAGTGCAATCATGATTAGAATTGCCAGTTTAACTTTATCAACAGGAATGTGACGTAAGGGATAGCAGAGAACTACAATGGACGTCTCGTGATGTTTTCGTTCCCAACACAGAGCGTCTGAAAGAACACGTGCATCTAAAAAAAGAGGGAAAACATGTTTGCATCTTTAGTTTCCGTGCAGCGAATCGATGAAAGCACAGGAATCACTGCTGGCACTGTTGTGTTTAGGATGAAAAACATATCTCTTCTTTTCTGCTCCATTAAAACCTGTTCTCCTCTCCTGTGCCCTATTACCGCCCAACCTCCTTTGTTCTGCTGTGTACCATCAAAGATATTTCCCTGCCGTGCGTAAAAGACTACCTAACCATTAAAAATAATAACTTGTTAGTATACTGTGACACTTCTACCAGAACACACCGAGAACACCGTTTGACAGTAAGCAACAGGGAATCACTGCTATGGAGGACGGGCGAATACAACATGTTAGCATCATGTACTAAAGCTCTTATATCGAGTCAGTATAAGAGTGTGAACGGGGTTTTGAAAAGGATTATGGAACGTGCCCAAAAAAGCTTAGGCTGAACTATTGAGTGAGATGTGGTTTAATGCATCATTAAGTACACGGACTGATTTTTTAATGTGCAAATCAGGATATGATACATTTTACATTACATTAAAGTCTCACTGTTCTCTGTTACAGCTGTGCTTTATATACAGGAAGCTGCAAGATGGCTGGCTGTCATTAAGACTAATAATGCAAGTAAGAGAGAAAAGAGACGGGAACGGTGAGACTTGAAAGCTTGCCGGTTCAGAAGTTCATGGCTGTAGCTCTCCAAGTTACATTTCTAATTCCCCCCATCTGCCTGGTGCACACTTAGGCTCATCAGGCTTCAGTCTGACAACTGATTTGACAGAGGAACCAAGCACATAACGCGATGACCTGTAGGCTCTACACCCAGGCCATAAATATGTATAGAGAAGCCGGCAGGCCAAGGAGAGTCATTCCAACCTTGTGGAGTACAATATCCTTTAGTCAGAACATTTTGTTCTTCATTCTTTTTGATGATGGTTACAGCTGCAGGTCTCGTGTTGTATTGTAAAAAAAAAAAAAATGAAATAAAAGTCTTCTGAAAAGTTTGCTGATTGCAGCAGAGGCTAATGACACTGATGAGGGGGGAGAAAGCCACTCGAGAGGCGTTTGGGGATGTGAGATGAAACATTTTGGGTGAGGCGGGTGAGTATGGATGATAAGTATGAGTGCATGGAGCCGGTCTGAGAGACAGAGCTGCATGCAGCAAGCAGCTTACTCACTGCTGGTGAATCACAGCGCCCTGTCTGATAAGCTCTGACTCACTGAGAGGAGGAGGGAAAAGTAGAGTGTGTAGGTGGAAAATTAACTGTGTGTGTATGTGTGGGTGTGTGTGTGTGTGTGTGTGTGTGTGTGTGTGTGTGTGTGTGTGTGTGTGTGTGTGTGTGTGTGTGTGTGTGTGTGTGTGTGTGTGTGTGTGTGTGTGTGTGTGTGTGTGTGTGTGTGTGTGTGTGTGTGTGTGTCCTTGTGCCCTTATGTGTCCAACATGTACAAGCTACATTCATATAGTTCATGCTTTAGCTGCACAAACATAGACCCATGCGAGTCGATTCATTCTTTTTGTGTGTAAGTTGTGCGAGTGTGAGTTGTGTGTTTGTAAGTGAGATGTGTGTGTGTTTGGTGCAGTGGTGACGGTGAAGGTCAGTTGCGTGGGTGTGTCTCCGGCCTCCCAGCTGTGGCCCGAGGCTAAGGAGCCATCACTGTCACATCTCCTCGCTGCTGTGCGCTGCTGGCCCTGCAGCACGGCACAGGACTGACTGACTCTCACACTCACACACACACACACACACACACACACACACACACACACACACACACACACACACAGTCACACTTATCCCTGTGGCACTGAGCGTGCACATGGACACACACATTGAAATAACATATAGACTAACCTCAGGATACATAGGCATATGGAGAAATGCACAGGGTGAGTCCTCAAGTGAGCATATTTTGTGCATGCTCTACATTGGAACTTCAGTGTAGCTACACACAGGCAGACACACACACAAAAATCATCGTCAAATCCGTCCCTTTACATCCCTGCCATGGAAAGCATAAAGTGTGAACCTAATGACCTTGTCCACACTCATTCAATCACGAGAGGAGAGAGCACAATTAATCCTGCAGCCCGCTCCGTAGTCTCCGCTGTATCCTCTCGGCTCACCGCTGTATCCTCTCCGCTCACCGCTGTATCCTCTCCGCTCACCGCTGTATCCTCTCCGCTCACCGCTGTATCCTCTCCGCTCACCGCTGTATCCTCTCGGCTCACTGCTGTATTCAGCAAATATGTACAAGGAATCTTGTCTGGAAGTTTTGTGCTTCTACAAGCAAAAAGTCAAACGGAGCGAAGAGGTGAACACAGACCGCTCCGACATGATGCCTCAATCTTCAACTATGTCTCTACGTTGGTGTCTTTTTGTATCTTTACCTAAATGCCTTACTCTGCAAATCTGAGTGCACATTTTAGGTTTTTTCTACTGAAGTTTAAGCCTTGAATTATCATCGTTATCTATGACTTATAGTATTGTATTAACCGTGAGGGTGAAATGCACACAGCTAATACAAGTGCCTCTCTCAGGGAAATACAGCGAGGGGGTGGGCCTCCTCTGCTCCCCGGCTTCAAAAAAGAAATATATGTGACCTCTGGCCATACAGTACAGTAGTAGACCTGGAATGGGTTGATGTTATAGCATGAACCTCGGTGCGCTCTCTCCCGGCCGTCCTCACACTGGCCTCTTTATGGCACATAGAAAGGAGAGCACATTGCACAATTACTGCCTAATTAACTGGCCGATATTTTTACGTGATCAGCGAGGCCGCAGACAGACTGCAGATCCTTTGCCAGGGTTTTAGAGAACGCGTTTCTCACTGGATCGCTCTGAGGCTGATGTACTGACCTCCACAGCCAATGTGTGTAAGCCTGTGTGTGTGTGTAGCTGTGTGTGTGTGTGTGTGTGTGTGTGTGTGTGTGTGTGTGTGTGTGTGTGTGTGTGTGTGTGTGTGTGTGTGTGTGTGTGTGTGTGTGTGTGTGTGTGTGTGTGTGTGTGTGTGTGTGTGTGTGTGTGTGTGTGTGTGTGTGTGTGTCGACATGGGAGCGTGCTTAACTTAAAAGAGGGCACATACTGTATGTCTATGGAAAGAGTAGGCCATTTGTCTGAGTCATGGTGTATACCCTACACTGCTCCCCATCCTCCTCCCCTTTCCTCCTTCCACCCCCGCCTCTCTCAGACCTTAACAGCAAGCAGGTTTGCATTGGGATTTGAGGTGTAATTAAATTCAATAAATAGGCGAAGGTGAAGAAATAAATCAAGCGGAAAATGATAAACAACAGGAGATTAAATGCCACTGAGCCGTGCAAACAAATATTTCAATAGAATGTTCTACAGAGGGCACACCGGGAACCCTGCAAACCTCACAAACTTTCTTGAATGAAAGTCAGCTCACCAAAGCCACCCGGGCTATAATTACGTTTGACACGATCCTCCTCGTTGACATTATGATATGGCGCACAATAGGGAAATAAATAACCGTTTGAAGGACATAGATTGTAGGAGATGACAGGTGATGTTCCCTGCCCTCCGTCTCTGACGCACCTCATCGTCCTCCTGCATCATCGCTTATTCAGAGGCCGGCCAACTCTTTATTAATGACTATTGAAGTAGCAATTAATGCTGCATAATACATGAACTACAGCTGTGCAAATCTGGATAAAGTTTGATTAGGTGCTAAAGAGGAAAGGGGACATACTGCTGGTGCATATTAATGCTACCATTTTATAGGAGGGGGGGGGGGGGTGATCAGTAGGGGGCTGCACTTTGTGGCGCACTGGCCAGATGAAGAAATCGGTTACCTGGCCAGTGCTAAAAGTCAGTAATAAAGACCAGAGCATCTCAGATGGACTGTGGAGGCCATAGTACCCGTGGTCCTGTTCAATTGTAAGCAGTGAGATGTGAGTCATAGTGCCTCGGTTCACACACTGATTTGCTTGCTCCGCTCCGTACCGCAACCATACAGCCCTCCTGGGCATAACAAGCCTAAGTGCTTAAAGTCCCCACAATGGAAATGAGGCATCGTTCAAGGCCACACCTGGTGCACTGAAAGCACCCGGGTCCACTGCTCCATGAATTAATGACGGATCCTAACAGCACCGAGGTCAATCTTTTGACTTTACAGCCCTCAGAACAGTTATGAGAAACCCCACTGAAATGTCTGCCTCCTAGTGTGTGTGTGTGTGTGTGTGTGTGTGTGTGTGTGTGTGTGTGTGTGTGTGTGTGTGTGTGTGTGTGTGTGTGTGTGTGTGTGTGTGTGTGTGTGTGTGTGTGTGTGTGTGTGTGTGTGTGTGTGTTGTTTGCCTGCTCATTCTCCCGCCTCGATAGAGACATGCGGTTCAACCCCAGATTAAAATGACAAGGACAAAAATGCTTGCACCCCGGCCTTTTAAAATGATCAACCGTGTCTATTCTTCTCTCCAATTCACTCTCCCTCTCTTTGCTTCTGCTCTCATGCCACTCAGTAAATCTTTAATTCCTAAAAATACAGTCTCCAGTCTTCCCGCAATCTCTCTCTTTCTCAATTCTTCCCTCTCCCACTCTTTCCTTCTCCGCTCTTGTCCTCTTTTGAACAGCTGCTCTGCCTTTATTATGTTGCTGCTTTCTCTCTCTCTAGCTCTCTCCCTGTCTGGCCTTTCACTCTAATCCTCCAATTGCCTTTCACATGCACAATATTCCCCCTCCTAGCCCCCCATTCCTCTGACAGGCTTTCACATATTAGATTAGGCTTAGCTTTGTTTATTTATTTATTTAGTCGAGGCTATTGTCTCTGAAACTTTTGCCAAACCAAATTCTCCTAAAAAACTGTAATGCTGCCGACGGTAATCTACAGCTCGTTCCTCTTTTCCGGCAGCAACATTCTGCTACATATCAATTTGGCTCGTGTGCTCTACTGCAATCATTCTTTGGTGCTCGTTGTTGGCAGTGAACATGGCGGCACTAACAGAGTGTTTTAGAACAGGCTGTCTAATGGAAGCTTGCTGCATTTTGTAGTTTGCAAAATCATTTAGTGGTTAAAGAAATACACGGTAGCAAATGGGTTGAGCAGTCACCCGTTACGCCGGCCACCAGCACCTCGGTGTAATTGTGGTAATGAAGTCCAGGCTGACCCTATGATGCAAGGTCCATGCATACTGCCATTCTGACTCTTTTATGGACCTGACCTGAGTTACGACCCTCTCTCTGATAGGCTGCTGCTGAGAAAGATGGAGAGAAGGGCGGAAGAAGGGTGGGAGGGGGAACAAGAGAAAATAAAACGGCGTGGAAGAACACAAGAGAGTAATAGGCTGCTAAAAAGTCAGCCAATGACAGACGGACAGAGGAAGGGGTTTCCAGTAAATCATTATAATGAAATGAGTCTTTTACCTGAAGGACAGTCGCTCTAAGGGACTGTTATTCAAAAGCTCTATGCCCTTCAGCCTTCCCCTTTTGGCACATTAGCCCTCAGTCTGGCCTGCCATCTCTGTCCCTATCTCTCTAACCTCTCTAGTGAGCAGGCGCAATCAGGAATCAATAGCCATGTCACAGGGAACCCATGCTACTTTGACACCAGTGGATACGACAAAAAAGTCTATTACACGGCAGTTATCTCCATTACTGCTGAGCCACTTGGTCTCGCAAGTCACCTGATGGAGGATGGCACGCGGAGGAAATCAGGGTGGGTGGTGGTGTTGACAGGTTGTGATGCTAAGGAACATGTCTGATGAACCTGCATCTCTCCTTTGGGATCAGGTCTGTGTGCCTGGCAGGAGACACCCAACCAGCAGACAGACGTGTTTATATTTAGCAAGAGCAACCAAGACCGACTGTACAGCATGTCACTATCCTTGCCAACCATATACTGTTCTCCACCTTTACAAGCAGGGAACTTGTACGCTCCAACTGCGCAGATCTTTTTTTAACAAATGTGTTCCGTCACAGATGTCCTTCTTTCATACATATTGTTCAACCGTGATGTCTTTTTTGAAAACAGCAGCTAGTGTCTCCGTGACCACAAGAGGACGTCTGGCTTGTCAGGAAAACATAGCCGTTTGAAGCAAAACCAAAGGTGATGGTTTTCCGATGAGGACAGGTTCAATGTAGGCTACAAGGTGTAATAGAGCACTGCCGGGTTCATGCAGAGGGAGACCTTTGGGTCAGAATGGGACAGGAACCGTAAAGCAATGTGACACTGTTAACTGGGTCTCACCTTGGCCCAGTGACCTTGATCAGTCAGGGCTTCAGTCGATGTTTAATTGTAGAAATGTCATGTGTTAGATGTGGGTGGGATTGGCTGTACTCAGGGGAGTTTCCTCTGTGTCGCACGCTTCGCTCCTAGGTTGCTTTATGACACTCATTTGTCTGATTAGCTAAACCAACGCTAACTGCTCACCAACTCACCTCTCCAGATAGACCTGGATCTTCTCTATCTGTTCATAGCCTGTGTGGTGCATTCAGTGACAGTCAGACACGTAGAGCTTAAGAACGACCAATGTACATGCTAGGGATGCATCGTGCACCGATCGTTATCGGCCGATATTCACTCTCTGCCGATCGATCGGTGCTCTCTATAAAGGCCGATCAGGAGAGCCGATCACATGACGTAAAATACATGACACTTTTCTCTGTGCGCGGCAACAGAAGCTCGCCAAAATGGCTTCACCGGTCTGGCAGTATTTTAAGGTGTCCGAAAATGACAATAAAATAGCGGTATGCAACGGGTGTGAAGCAGAAGTCCTGCAGCTCCGCCCGCTGTGACGGACCGGTGAGCGGAGCAACACACACACTAAGAGTTAGACCTAACACACTTAGCCATTGTATCTACCTCTGGAACAAGCTAAACTAGTTATACATATATGTATAACTAGTCGGGTCACTCATTACTGTATCAGTGAGCTGCATGAGACGAGGCTCTCAGGAGAGAGAGAGAGGGGGAGAGAGGGGGAGGGAGGAAAGGAGAGTGCTTCCGCTCATTTCTCCCGTGTTATTATCCAAAGTGAATGGAAGCTTGAATAATGTACTTCATTTGAATGTAATAATTATGTTGGTTGTTGTTTGTGGAAGCGCCAGCGAATGAGCATTAACTGAGTTTTAAACATCACTTTAAATGGAAGATCCCCATAGGCCCCGCCCATTCGATCGGATCGGCGATCGGTATCGTCCGATACGAATTCCGGCGATCGGCCCCAAAATTGGCGATCGGAGCATCCCGAGTACATGCTGAAGATTATCAGCTGATAAAGTGCTCATAAATCAGCACAGATACTGTACAATTCATGCTCTGTATGTATCTTCATTTAATGTGTGGGATGAGCAAACTGTACAAGCTCCACACTTTACGATGTATGATTGGTTCAGAATGAAATAAAAAGATGCCGGTACTTTGTGTACGCAACATGCATGTATGAGGAATGCAAATGATGCTCCCACTGTTGAAGGAACGCGACATAATGTTTGTCTTTGTAACATACAGCCTCTGACGCACAGAACTTGTGTGGTAATGAAAGCAATAGGTCTCTCTGAGAGGAGATTGCATTTCCAGAGCTTCAATACACTCCTCTGGCAACTCCTCTTGAATGTTTCATCACAGGCGAGATCCCAAGGGTTGGTAGGACCCCCTCGTCACACATTGACCCTCACTATGAAGAAGCCACATCATGCATGTGGAGGATATGAGAGTCAACTGGATGCCATTTCATCTGGTTTGGGAGCGAGTTGATTGTATATTCATTGTGGAGGTACAGTACAAACGTGAAAGCCAGGGCAGCTATAGTAGCTACAGTTAGCCTGGTGTGTCCACATTATCCCTTCTTTATCCATCGTTGGCTCTAGATACGGCGGTCATGTGGCCACACGTTCATGGTCCCATTTGTGTAAATATGTAATCATAACAA
Source organism: Pseudochaenichthys georgianus (assembly GCF_902827115.2). Lineage (NCBI taxonomy): Eukaryota > Metazoa > Chordata > Actinopteri > Perciformes > Channichthyidae > Pseudochaenichthys > Pseudochaenichthys georgianus. Next base: position 7,569,533 of record NC_047506.1, on the reverse strand, counting down.
TGTAACACCAATGTCTGTGCGCTGTTAAAGGCTCTGGGTTCAGCACAATTATGTTCCTGATTGACTCCAGCTTTTGTGGCTTGTTGGACGGTTAAAGAAACCACAGGAGGCAAAGAATAAGAAGGACGCCCATTTTCTAGCCAAATAATGAGTCATACAATCTCAGTATAATTATGACATTCATAAATACTAGCCACGGCCAAGAACATGCCAGGTGGCTTATTGAGCGATTATGATTGACGCATCATAGTACAGAAACAGAGTGATTTTTTTCGACTCAGTAGTTCAACAGAAGTATACAGTACATCTGTCAAGACGAACAGACAGACAAGACAGGAGTGAAACAGAGCCAGTGGAGCCGAGTCTTTGAAGGATGTCGGGACAGTGTCAAGATTGAAACCACCTACCTGGGGAAAGCCTGTATGCGTGTGCTTTTTACATGCGTGTGCATCAGAGCATGGGAATTAGTGTCTGTATACAAGCAGTCTTTATGATTGCTATGCTATTGCTATGACTACCATCTAGTGTGTTTGGGGATTGGTGGAGTGTCAGGTGGAGGAATGTGAGCGAGCAGCATTTGTACTGTATGCGGCTGCCTCTGAACTAGTCTTCAAAGAAACGCCAGGCAGCTGCTTTCATTGAGCTGCACACCGGGTCACGACTGTTACCAGAGGTGGTCGTCCTTAACAAACACAAACAGATCAATAAAGTGAAGAAATAAAGAGGAGATGTGGTTCATATAAATATGTAATCCTAACAAATGCATTCCCACTGAACAGTGTGTGAAGTTCTCTTATTGTCACGCCATGTATACTTCCTTGAAAAACATTGGACATGGACGTGTGCAACAATACTCTTTGCATTGTGTGGAGAGGCTCTGCATTTTCTTACAGAATGTCATGTTTACCAGATACACTTTTCTCTTAAAAAAGGGAAAAAAGTCAATGGTCAAAAGTCAGATGTTAGTGGTGCACGTAAGAATGATGGATTAAAATATCTGCGACACAGAATCCGGTGCGGACACCGCTGTCACGGCTCGAATTGAACCCATTGCTCACAGGCCAAAAGCTGCGTTTCACAACACAAACTTTGTCTGCACTGAAATCCCATCCGAAAACACATTAACCCAAAAAAGAAATGTCCCTTCCTTTGCTCTATATGGTATACATATACAGTATGTGCATAGGGGCCATATTAAATAAGAAAGAAGCGAATAAAGAAGGAGTCTTAGGCTTCAAACATAAGCTCGCAATGAGGGCTAAGCATTCAGCTTTTAATTAACATTAGCCGTATCAGCATGGAGTAATTTAAAATGGTCTTCGAGACTTCAGAGAGAAAGAGTGAAAGACAGACGTTGAACCATTAAGCTCAGCTGATAAACCAGTCATACCGTTGGAGTCACTATCTCGTGCTATAAATGTGATCTTTCACTTTGTATTGTGCTTCTTTTTTTAGAAACACATGGTGCTTTCCTTCCCTCCTTCCTCCCCCTTACTCTTTTGATCCAGCCCTCTTTTCTTTCCATATTTCTCTTCCTTCAAGCTTCATCTTTTTTTCCCCCCCATGTTCTTTATTTTTTCGTCTTGCTCTCAGCTTTTCTCGTGCTTTTATCTCCACTTCATACGGAATAACTGTGCAGCTTGGCGAGTATAATGAGGCTGTTCCTCCACGACTTCAAACCTTCCCTGTACCCGTTTGCCAGGCTTCTAAAACAAACCTGTGACAAATATTTCGACATTCAGACACAAGGGAGGACGTGTGCAATGATTCCAAGCATTCTGATACATCTTCTACAATAACAAGAAAAAAAAGTAATAGTGAGGAAAAACCCTTTAAAAACATACTGTTGAGTAAATGAGAAAGAGAGCGCAATCAAGTGCTGATGTGGTTTCCTTTCTCCCATTTTTAAACAGTATTGATATCTTTGAAGCTGAAATTAGCTGTCCACTGTGGAATTAGTAAGCATAACACTGGAGCCTGTTTAGACTGAGTAATTAAAGCCGAGAACAGGCTCTACTGTATATGTTGTGTTGTAAACGCTTTAGCAGGCCAGCGGTGTACCACATTGTCGTGGATCACACTGAATTGGCCTCGGCAGCTTGTGTGCAGATACAGTCACTGTAGCACGTTTATAACGGTAATTGCTATGAATGAAACACCCATGGTACTGCATAGCACGCCGCTCCACAATAAACGTGATTATTATGGTAATTATATAAGTATATAACACTTTAGCGTGAGGGCTTAGATTTATCATCACAATTGCTGCAAGTGCATTTACAGAGCTGGGAATTGAGAGTCTGGTTATGCAAACCATCGAGGTGATGGGAGTTTAGCAAAAGTACAAATCCATCTGGAGAAAAGGCAACGTTCTTTCCATTGTGATCATAATCATTTTTCTTGTTCCGCTATTGATTTAGCTTCCAATGCTCTGGTTGCTTTTTGCTCCAAAGGACAGCGAGGAAAAGGAGTGGATGAAGCCGGAAGATAAGACCGAGGGATGGTGGGATAAGAGGGCGGAGGAGGAGGAGGAAGAGGAGGAGGGTCGGTGATGAGTCTTGAGCCGCCCTGAGCAGTAATGAGGAAGCAGTAAAAATGAGACAGCATTGTGTTGTACGTTAAGGTAGTTCATCTTTAAAATGAATAGTCCCCGAAGGGCCAGGTGGTTAATGCCATTTATTAATAGACGGACAGGGCCAGCAGTTTGGGCTGTGGCCCTGTGAGAGCCCTTAGTTAGGATGGAGAGAGAGTGTGTGACTGACTAAGAGATAAAAAGAAGAAGAGTTTAGGGTGGGGGGCTGCCACTGAGCAAATGGGGGACAGAATGGCAAAGCGAGTCTGCCTATTGATTGCAAGCATGAGCTATAAGGGGTGTTGGGATGTTCGCAGCTGCCAATGAAGACATTTTTGATTAAAAAGTGATGGCATTTAAGGTTGGATCATCCATCTAATGCCAGCTAATCACCACAGGCGCTCTATGTCAGTACTCTAGGGCACGGTCAATAGGGCAGAGGCTTATTTGTTCGGGAATGCTGGTCACCTTTTCTGGGGGAAAGGGGGTTACCACAATATGAGTGGACGATAAAGCAAAGGGATTATTTATAATTAATTTAATATGCCATTCCTTGCACACTTAATGTCAATATTATCCTACTTCGTAGGTTTGATTTGACAGACCGATTTTTATCTTCACAGTCATCTTGTGTATATGTTGTTATGTTTTCTTTTCTATTTGAGATTTTATGTTTGTTTATATTTTTTATTTGTAAATGATGTGCAATGCCTTGTTTCAACATGCTGCTGTGACGAACACATTTTCCAGTTGAGCATCAATAAAGTATATCTTATTTAAGCATCTTATTATAGGAACAATGTATATATGTGTGTGCATATATAAGCGAGAGGTACCCATCACCCCGAACCAGGATCATAGAGCAGTGAATGCCTGGTCCTGAGCCCGTGGTGACCCGGCCTCCTAATGAACCAACAGGCGCTACCTCCCTGTTAGCCCGCTCTGCGCCCCGCCATTTGTCATAAAGTGGGGGGGAGCTGTCACAGGCGGGCTGAGCAGACGCACCACACACCGGCAGCAGCAGTACAGCTGCCTGAGTCGAGCACTGAGCCGTTTGCACCGGGAGCATCTTTAGCTGCCTCCCAGGACACCACACAGCGACAGCTCTTGCCAAATTGCTTTCATTACGTGGGAAGTAGCAGTCTTGATAAAAGATCCAAACAAAGGAAGCGAGGTGGATTTACTGTGCTGCTCCACCTGGGCTCTGAAAATATTGTTTGGTGTTGGGAGTAAAATATCACCGCTGCCATTTGCACACATCTAAATCTCTGAGTGTAGACAGCGTCGGTGTGCAGCTAGCTACAGGCCATATTGCTATTGATTGGTTGAATGATAGAACAATTTCTTACCTGATGTTGGAGATGCACCAGAGGCGATGGCATGGGGAGAGAAAGAGAGCATTTGATTAGTGGTGGCCTTGTAAGTTATAAAGTACATGCTCAACAGGGAAGTACAAGCATACTCCATTATTACACTATTGCAATCAAAGTGTGCAATCTCCACTCCGAGAATCCATTCAACATTTCCTCGGTGGTTTTAACACAAAGTGATAAAAAGCTGCCCTGAGTGCAATCCGACACTTCTATCGAAACGGTCCTAAAGAGTAATTTATTGTTTCACGCTCTCTTAGTGAAGAGCAACACCACAACATGACAGACACGTATAAGTATACAACAACCTCATGTAAATATTGATGTGTGTGTTGGTGTGAGAACTATGACTTGGCTGAATGACTAATGCCTTTTTTATGTTTCCAAAAGCATCTCACAATTAGTTGTATAGCTAATGTTGTCATTTACTTATGCTATGTGCGTGTGGTCTTTTAAATTAGTTTGAATTGTGCAATTTCTTCAAGACAAAAGTTTCATTTCATATCATACTAACTTGCGTTCCCTAACTTCCTTTAGCACATTATAAATACTATTGAAAGTTTAAAACAAGGATGAACTCACTTCCCCCTTTGACAGAGTGTGTATGGTGTCCCGGTGATAAAGACAAAGACATTTTAAGCCATAAAGCAGTGTGAATAGGAATCCTCATCCCCCCTAAGCCGCACTCCAGTGCCCCTTACACCCCTGACACTCACTAAGGCTCTGAGTCAAAGTCTTGTTCTCATATCCAACGGAGCCTCCCACCACAAATGTGCTTTAAACACATACATATTCATTGGCATTGCACATAAACCCTGCCCATACGCCAGCAGAAGCAGCCATCTGCATTGACAGGACTCAAGCTGTGAGCTAGGCTCCATCCACCAAGCCTCTTCAGACGTATATACATCAGTGGGAGCCCGGGCAAAGCAAAATCCCAGCACCCTTTTCCAAAGAAACCTACACTTGGCAGGTGAGAGTGAGATTCACAGCTTGACTAGTGATGGTACAGTAACCATATATAGCTGTTCCACATGATTTAGTGTTTAGTGGGCAAGTGCTACTTTTAGTGGGCAAGTGCTACTTTTATGACTTGTTTTTTCAGCTGTAGCTTGAAGAATAAAGAGTTGTGTACTTTGATGCTTGTTGGCAAAGTAAAAATAAGTTGAAAAGTTATGTTTAGCTTTAGATATGTTGTGTTTACAAGAATGTGTAGCACCACATAGAAGCAGAAAGCTATTCCCCCTTGAATGAAATAATTGGATCCAATGTAAAAGTCAATCTTAATGTGTTAGAAAGATATCACACGTCACCGGCTTGAGCTTCAATGTCAGGAAACATGTATTTATTATCTTTGCTAGAATGGAAGTAGTCATAACACACAGGGCTGCGTGGGACAAATAGTACCCAGAACAGTGTCCTTCAGATGCTTATATACAGTTACAATCACAAGATGGAAGAATACTGGTTCAAAGCAGTATTCTGACATTAGTTAAGATTAGCTAAGGTCTGCGTAAGTAAAGAACATGACAGTCATATGCCTATCTGTCTACGGCTGTGTCATCATGCCAATCTTAGGAACATAGCCATCATAACTTCAACACAGTGTCTCATGAGCGTCATCCATGTAGTCATACATCCGGCTACGTACAGTACATTACATTACATTGCATTTAGCTGACGCTTTTATCAATAAGTGCGTTCGACCAACAAAATACAACCTTGAAGAAAACAGAATCATATAAGTACATCAGGTTTCATAGAGCCAAAACATTTCAAGTGCTACTCAACTGGCTGTAGATAAGCCAGTCCTTTGTTAGTATATAAGTGCTTTGTTAGCAATTCTTTTTTAGAAGTTCTATCGCTCGAAGTGGATTCGAAAGAGATGAGTTTTCAGTCTGCGCCGGAAGATGTGTTTCTGCTGTCCTGATTTCAATGGGGAGCTCAATCCACCATTTTGGAGCCAGGATAGCAAACTGACGTGCACAGCTAGCTCTGTTATCATGTGCTACTCTGATATAGAAGGAACATTCAGTATTTCCCCAACATAATGTATGATGTCCAATGCATTTGTTTAGTATGAAAGTAGTTGAAGACTGTTAGAAAAAAAAAAAAGGAATGAAATTAGAAGTTACGCAATTGTTGGCCATCGAAAGAGAAACCCAGCCTCTGATCTGCCTAAACTTTTAAGCAAGGATCATCCTCTTTTTTTCAGAAGCCGTCGCTCAGAGCTCTCTCTGCTGACAGATCCCTTTACGGATAAAGCCTGGGGATCTCCAGCCAGATACAGTGTCACGAGATATCTGTTTTTCCCACAGATGACATCAGCCACGGTTTGAAACACTCACGTGGGCACAGAGACACACACAAAAGATGATCACAGCGTTGCCTTTCAGCAGCCTGCTTTAAGGAGGAATAACGTGATGTGCAGGCTAGGTTACGTTTTCCTGAGCCCTAGCTCCCCATTCGGCCGCTCTGGAGGACTTCGGTGTGTAATTATTTAAAGGCCTTGTATTACAGTCTCCAACAGCAGTGATCATAACACGGAGGGAAAGATAAAAGGAGGATTGTGTGATGGCGGGATAGAAGAGGGAGGGATCAGCCCCCTGCTGAGAGACAGTAAAGCCTTGCAAGTCGGTCCTATGTAGAAAAAGGGTGGGGGAGAGTCAGATGATGTGTGTTACCTCCATGTTTCCATGCGGTGAGGCTGCGATAGTCTACAGCTAACAGCTGGCTCCCGGGATCAGCCATAGGGACCAAGCAACTCCCTGTGAAATCAGAAATGAACCAACAGCACCGCTGCTCACGCATGCGCTCATTCACTTGTGTTGCCGCGATTCAGGCTGCTAATTCTGATGCAACAACCTGGAGCTAGAATACTCCAATGATGATAAACAAACAGCATTTTGGATGGGGAGGGACAGATGGAGGGCTGGATGTAGAGAAGGAGAGAGGGAAGGCGAGAGTGTGGCAGTACTGGGCAAATAAGACTCGGGGGCTTCTTTTTTTTTCCATACATGAGATAGTTTCGGTTCTTTAAACAAATGTATGTTTGAAGTTGAGGCTCAGCTGAACACAAGCTGTTTGAAAAAGACTGATGCAAGAGCGGAGTGGGAGATGAGAGAGAGGCTGAAAAGAGGAAGAGGGAAAGGGGAAAGGGGGAAGAGGGGAAGACGAAAAGGGATCTATGAGAAAGAACATGCGCAGACACAGTAAGACAGATATATGGAACAGCATGATGTTGTAATGCAGGTCAAGAACATAGCCGGAGAAAGACGGAGAGGAGGCCTCCAGTGGTGCAAGAGGGTGTTGCAGCGGAAATTCAATATGAGCTGATATGAACTGAACATGATTCTTTTGTTATGAATAAAACAATTAAGAGCTGAATAGGCAAGCATCACTATAGCACGGCATCCAAGAGGGAATTATCCCTATTCTAAAATGATCTTAAAAGAAAGCACAAAATGAAATATATTGTGATCAGATTCAGGAAACTGCGCAGAGATTCTGTTCCTGTTGAGAAGCACTCATGTGGGAAGGTCAAAAATGACAAAGTGTCTTTATTCCGTTGTACCATCCAAAGCCTGTCTAACGTCCAAAGCACACATACACACTCGTGCATTAGCACACAGACACACACATTTGTGAGACACTTTAATCAGAGCGTGGCATGCTCTCAGTCCAGACAAAGCCCAATCAGGGCGATGATAATTTGGCCTCTCCTTCAATCAGCAGCACCGTAATTGCATCAGTCACAATCTCCATTTCATCTTTCATCTCTGTGTCCGGGTGGCGGACAGGAGACAGAAGGACACTCTGTCATTAAAACAGACAGCCAGCAAATCCAGGGGAACAGGCAACGAGCACAATACAACTCATTGTTGTCATTTCAATAAGGCTCACTCAAGTCCTCCCATTGCATGAACATCTTCTTGTAATTATATTTCTTTTAAAACCGAAATGGCATTGGTACGTTGATAAGTGAGACATCGTTTTGATTGCAGTACTTAGAAAAACTACAGCGGATTCAAGCAAATATCTCAAAATAAATATAAAGAACACTGGACCATTTTAAGGAAACAATGCCGGTCTAAAAAGGTTAACTTTAGATAAGAGTTATATTCCATAACAGTATTTATTTTCACGTATTACCAGTGTAACACCTCAGTGGAAAAAGAAAAGAGTGCTAAAATAAGAGTATGGTGATGACAATACAAAAGTAAATGCAGTTTTATAATTCCCTAGTGCTTCATATATTATTAGGAAAGAGTAAGATAAGGAAGAGACAAAGATAGTGAGGAAACAAGAAGAATGAAAAAATAGCAGAGATTGATAGGTTAAGGATAACAATTGGAATTCATGACTTTTGTTATCTTTGGCAAAATTAGTCATATATACATTTTGCATGTAACGTAATGCATATGTCATGTAAGTGGAATTAGCCTTTCAATGATTAATGAGACATTTGACTTTTTCATTTGGACCACTGAGAGACAGGAATACATTAGTCCTCAGGGGACACCAAAGATGGTGAGTCACGCGAGGGTCTCTAGCCTCTACCGCACAAGGCACATATTCATTTACAGAGAATTACATTTAAATGTGTATTATTATTTAGTTCATAAGATGCTCCAGAAATAAATGTATCCTGCTGATACACGTTTAAAAATATGAAATCTAAGGTAAAAGAAAGGCAGTCCCACCTGGACCGAGACAATAGCTTTATTTAAAAGGAAATGAACAGCTGTATCAGCGCTGTGGAGGAAGTATAGGTGATCAGCGTCTCGCACACAAAGCAGAGCTGAAATACTGCACAAATGAAGAGATTGATGGCCCGGCGACAAAAACTCCCTGATCGAATGATGCACCTGTGGCATGCCGCACACACACACGTTCTGAAACACACACACACATCTATATCTTCTGTCCTGTCAAACATAACCAAATGCAAGGCAAGTTTGTCTATTCTCCAAGCCAATGGATCAATGCTGGGCAGCGTATAGATGAAAGCAGACGGACGGATCAATTCAGATGATCTATGAAAGTTATTAGTAATGACATTTATGAATATTTGATGGAAGGTATAGAGAATGTCATGATAAATGGTTATATAAGGAAATGAGGCAGGAATACAAAACAAACAGCATTAAACATTGAACGTGGCTCCCATGTCAAAAGGATTGTGTCCAGAATAATGGGTGAGTTAACAGGGGAGGGGGGGGGCGGACAATCAGTCGTCCTTTATGTTTCTGCCTCTTCGTGGAGAAGGAGAGGTCGAGCCAGTGTGTCTAACGACCATTTGAGAGGAGGCCAGGGATCACTTTGGTAGAGCAGAGTGTGTGGGGGGGGCTGCTTCAAGGGTTTTTAAAAAGTAAACGAGGTCATCATGTTATATATTTATTGATTTGACCTGACCCCACTAGTTGTGTTGTTATTGTAATGCATTCAAAATAAAAGCCAGTCACATGTTTAGCATTTATCAATACGCCTCCTCGTTCTGGCATTCAAAAGCATTGAATAAGAGGAGCCAGTCGGGGCCGGTGGCTCAAGCATCCAGGATACACTCCACCCCGTGGACACAGTTGACATCTGATCCGCCTCTTCAGACTACATCCCAGTTATTCTACGGTCTTGTCGATGTGCTCTTGCAATGCATCCTGTTCTGCGTGCATGCTGTACACGCTTTTTAGAGATAGCCTACTCTCTCCTCACCTTCCTCAATCCATATTTACATGGCAGTGAGTGGGCCAGTGAGCGTCCTCCTGAGTACCCCTGCTATGTCAGGTGAGCTCTAACAAAAGCACAGCTGATCTCCGGTACAGAGGGCTGTGCAAAAGTAGAAATAAAGAGATATTTTGCTCATTTTCATTTGGATGAAACTCAAGGAAAGATGGTGAAATGCACTATAATAATAATAATAATAATAATAATAATAATAATAATAATAATAATAATAATAATAATAATAATAATAAAGCATTTTATTTATATAGCGCTTTTCACAACTCAAAGACGCTTTACAGTATGAGGGAGGGTAGACAAATAAGGACAGGCAAACAAGTAAGTATAGTAAAATAAAAAATAAATAAAAAGGCAGTCAGGAGGAAGTTGATTGAGAGGGGGGGGGGGCTCATGGGTAGACAGAGTTGAAAAGATGTGTTTTGAGGCGGGACTGAAAGACCGTGAGGGACTCAGAGTCACGGAGAATTCCAGAGCCTAGGAGCTGTAAATACCGGAAGACTGGAAGCTGACATTCCTACTCCAGACCATAGACAGTGCAGCAGCAGGGGTAGCTGATACTGATGTCCTTGCCACAGTTAGTGTATATCACTTTAAAGGGGCTATATTTCGCCATTTAGCGCTGACGTGAGCAGATTTCAAGGGGACAGGAGAGGCATGGAACATCTGGATGGCGTTTAGGCTGTTTATAAAGACAGGAAGTCCTCTGACCTGCTTTTCACACTTCATTTAATGCCACGGATTGATGTCAAATCTCACCGTGTGTGCGTGTGTGCGTGCGTGTGTGCGTGCGTGTGTGCGTGCGTGCACTAAACTCATGAACACACTCTACCATACGGAGGAAAGGCTTCCATACCATAATTCCCACATATGCCTACCTACACAGTACACACACATCCCACTGTACATACTCAGCAAAAGCTCTACATTTTAACTACAATTGACATCCCACAACTTAACATCTCTGGGCAGCCTAATTATTGTCCACGCTCATGCGGCTTTGAAGGAGTGTGCGGCTCTGGAGTGTCTTTCCTTCTGCCAGTGACAGTTGGTTTGTCAGGGGCCAGGCAGAAGAATAGCATGTGGCCAAGGGGGAGGTGATTAGCATTCACACGGCACCTGTTGCCAGCCAGTGTGCCCATGCAGGCTGCAGATAATTACAGTGATTTTGTGGAGGAGAGGAGTGCAGGGGTAATTGTAGTCTTGGCAGAGCAAAGAGAGAGGAGCGAAAGGAGGACAGCACTTTCACTATCTCACGCCACAGAGCTGTTGTTGGCCGCGCTTGTGTGCATGTGCGCATTCACACACACGCAGATATGATAACGACTAAAGCTGAAGGCCGTGCACAAACGCCGGCCGGCATACAAACGGATACACACAAATAAAAACCATAATTAAGCCTGGGTTGCCATAGCAACTCCTTGCTGGACGGATGATGGTGTTAGGCTAGAGCGGCGCAAACATTTATAATGGTCATCAGAAGACCTAATGGCACTGATGTCTGCCGGGCTGCTGTTAGTAGACCTGCCAGGACTCGAGACTCCTTGCAGTTAGTTTAAAGATCTGCTTTAATAATAAATAAATAACCCTCGGCCATAAAACACTCGCCTCGACTCACTCACTTAGCAGGCTTGTTGTGCCATCACTTCAGCCATTACAAATTATGTTATTTAGTAAATGTCTGCTGCGACACCCGAGGGATGGCAGAGGGAGTAGGGGTGGATGAAGGGAACCTATAATATTACATAAAGCGTTAGCACGGTGTAAAGCTTCAATGATTGGTGTTAAGGTTTTCATTACACAAAATGAGTAATTGCTTGTCATTTGGAGCTGGCATATCCCACAATCATCCTCACTTCTGGGCCATCAATCAAGCGTTTAAGTGCTGATGACTCGGCTCACATTTAAAGCAGGGCAGCCGAGCCACAATGCACTGGGGAAACTCATTGTTTGCTTCGTTACTCCTCAGAGCTCAGCTATTGTGCGTGTGTTGTCCTGTGTTTTTATGTGTGTCTTTTGTCAGCGTGTGTAGTTAAGAGCACTTGTGTGTGCAGAGGAGGAATGAGTTCGGGATGTGGTCTTGCTTTCCTAACTGGCACTTCATCGGTCCGTTATATGGAAGGCAGTGCTGTGAGGAAGCATACCTGGGGGGCAAAGCCGTCATCATGTTATATATTTATTGATGTGACCTGACCCCACTAGTTGTGTTGTTATTGTAATGCATTCAAAAATAAAAGCCAGTCATATGTTTAGCATTTATCAATACGCCTCGTTCTGGCATTCAAATTAAATTGCAAAAGTTTTATGTAGAATAAGAGGAGTACATGCTGTACACGCTTTTTAGAGACTCTCTATAGTGCGTGTTGTCCTGTGTGTTTGTGTGTGTCTTTTGTCAGCGTGTGTAGTTAAGTGCACTTGTGTGTGCAGAGGAGAAATTACTTTGGGATGTGGTCTTGCTTTCCTAACTTGCACTTCATGCCTCGGTCCATAATATAGCAAGCAGTGCTGTGAGGAAACATACCTAAGACAACAAGCTCTTTACTGTAAACCCCGATTGCTCCATTAATACGTCTGTGTGTCTTCATGTTGGCTTACAAAGGTGTGTGTAGAAACTGTAAATTACAAAGGTGTGTGTAGAAACTGTAAATTACAAAGGTGTGTGTAGAAACTGTAAATTACAAAGGTGTGTGTAGAAACTGTAAATTACAAAGGTGTGTGTAGAAACTGTAAATAGGAGACCATTTTTAAACTTTAAAATGTGATAAGCTCCTCATTGACTGTAAAGTAGGACAGTTTCAACCATCACTCACACACCATCACTCACACATGCTCCATTTGGATGATGCTGCTGGAGTGGGGCCACTAATCTGTACCAAGTTGCGGTGAGTTGTCATTGCTTATACCTTTGCGCACGACCAGCAGGACAAGGGGGAAACAGCCCCCCCCCCCACACACCATGCCAGTCAACCAAATGATTTGCTCAGTAAAGTCAAAGTGGAGTGGAACAACAGCTAACTCTCCAGTCGAGCCTGAGCCATCATCCCCCCCCCCCCCCCCCCCCCAACCCCCTCGCCTCCTCCTTCCTCCCACCCTTTGCTCCCGATTCCCACCAAATCTCAAGCTTGGTTTGACAGCAATAAAGTGTGCTGCTGAGGCAAGGAGAGCTAGTAATGTACTTTTTTCTTTTCTTCATAGAGATCATTTTGAACTGAGATATAGCCCGAAGGTAGAAGATGAATATAGTGTACAAAACGTTGACAAGGAATGATTCACAAACTACTGCGAAAGACAAAGATGGATAGACAACAAGGGACGTACACAACACATAAATATTTTAGGACAGTATTAGTACAGAGTTATAAACACGACAATATGATTGAGTACTTTATACAATAGCCTATAAACAACCATCATGAAAAATAGACCATGGATTCTAGTTGCATCAGGATTCCAGTTACCCTCCAGTTTTTTTTATGTGTGTTTATCCACTGTGCACGAGGCTCACGATGTGGATAGATGTCTGAGAGAGTTATACTTGCACTGTACGAATGGTGGATAGATGGGCAGACGGACGGGCAGCATGAAACTGAGCCAGAGCCCAGGGCCGGGGCAAAGGGAACAGGTATTCATAGCCAGCACACGGCCAAAGCTGAGGCAGAGCGAGATCAATAGCTTAATGGAATTAGCCTGGCTTTGAAACATGACTGCCAATCGTATTTACTGAAGGCTCTTTATGTTTGCTATAGAGCCTGACTCAATATTTAAAAGCTAGGCAGGGAAAACTTGTCCGAGTCGACAACAGGAAGAACAAAATCTTCTGCTCTACCACAACAGTGGCTGTCTGCAGTTATTTAACTCAGAGGAATAGCAACAAGATACAAGTCTGCAGGCACGTCCAATGCTGTTTCACTTATGTGGTGCCATGTCTTATGTAAAAACAAGTATGCATCAAATTCAAACTATTCCCATGGAGGCCTTTTTGTACCAGAACCACCATCATCCACATTGTTATCTTTATAATAGTAATATTTAAGATCCTAAAGAACATGGACTTACCCATCCCCATGAGAATGAAAAGAATGTCACAATAAATCACTATTTCCCCACATTCACAATATCTCTTATGAAAAGGCAATATTCAATATAGGCTCTCATATGTCATAAGTCTATGCGCGCATATGTTTATTGACACATGTCAGTTAACCATGAGCAGTTTGTGGAGGTTTCATCTGACAAACCTACACATCTATCATCTTCCTCCGGTCAGGGCGAAGTTTTCCACTCACATGTTGTTGTTTCGGTGTGAACAAACGGTGGTAACCAAGGGCTAAGCTCCTGTACTGCAGCTCCTAAGCCTCCGTGTGTGAAACCAGCCTGCCAGCAGAGAGTAAATCCCCCTTACCCCTGACTGAAGGCAGCAGAGAGGTGACACACCAAGATACCTGCACTGTACACAGATATAAATACCTCCCTCCACAGACCCGCAGAAAAAGCCAAGCTCACCACAGGGATGGCGGTTTGCAAGAAGCGATTAAGGGCACGGAGCAGATGCCCACCTGCTCCCCCTGAACCTGGCCATGCTTTGGCTCTGCCAGGGTGCCCGGGGTTGCCCCTGGGTGCCTTAATACACTGTTTCCATCTGTTGCCTGGAAAGCGAAAGGCAGAGATGTCCAAGTGCATGGGCATTACCCCCCCTCTCGCTCGACATGTATCTCTCTCACTCTTTTTCTCCCTCTAAAAGCCGGCCATATCTGTTGCATCTACCAACCAATCTGCTGTGAGAGGAGAATTATCGTAATAACACAATGTCTAACTCTTCCCTTCAAGCCATGAAGCTTTGAGCTGACAGACCACTTCTGTGCATTTAGCATAATGATGGCATGAAGGCAGGGAGGGAGGAGATGAAGAAGGCTGCCCAGCATGTCTTCTTTGATTTAGCTCAATCTCATCTATTTATCAAAGAAAGGCCTGTATGTGCAGCGTGATGAATAGAAAGGCTGCGCATGTGTAGAGTACAATGTGTTTACAGATAGGATACACATTAAGAAGTACACATAGTGTGCTGAACTGTCTGTCCGTCAGATTTCTCTCCTTTACTGCAGTTGTAAATGATTATTATCAGCACAAAGCCGGCCTTTATTCTAATTACCTTGTAAATAAACTTGCTTGTCATTACTTTTCAAACCAATTACAGGCTGCCTAATGGAAGAGCTTAATTAGCAGACACTCTACCAGAAAAAAAGAAAGAGACAGGGGGGAAGAAAGGGAATGAATAGAGAGAAAAAGGGAAAAATGCTGGTGGGGGGGAGGGACTGCATTCACTGTGTAATTATACAGTCATCAGATGGGTTTTGTCCCTCTCCTCTGCTGTTTTGCAGCGGTGCCACAAGAGAGGTTGGACCTCTCTCTTCCCTCTGTCTGTTAAGCGGGAGCTGACAATGGAGCACTCGGCAGGCGGTGACCCGGACCCCCTAATAGTGCTGTGGCAGTCACGGCCCTCACAGCAGGAGAACAGGAAACAGCAGAACACTGCATGTTGGCCGGCCCACCCGCCCCCACGCCTCCTCTAAACTACAACCTCTAGATCTTCCACATGCCCTCCCCGACACACCCCATCATCACCGCTAGTCACTGTGATGCAAGGCCTGCAACTAAAGACATCTTCTTCCTGCGTAATAATCTCATCAATGCCATCTGTAGGAAAGCCCTGAACACACAGCTGATGTAACAACCTCTCCACATGTGTGATGAACACCGTATCTATCCAAGTGCTGCTTTGACTGAGTTTAACAGCATTGGCCCGTTTCCATTTGACTGTATTATTAATGAACAATTCTGGATATGGACTTCGCTTTATAGACTTTTCTCTCCAGGAACCTTTGAAAAAGCGCCTGACATTATACGAGGTAAATCAAAATGATTTGTTCTCATACATTGATACTTAATCAATCAATGTGTATTTATATAGCCCAATATCACAAATGTTACATTTGTCTCAGTGGACTTCACAGTGTGTACAGAATATCAGTATGACAATACGACACCCTCGGTCCTTAGACCCTCACATCGTACAAATCAAATCAAGTTTTATTTATATAGCACATTTATAAACGATTTCTGGTCGAGCCAAAGTGCTGTACATATAATAAAAATAGCCTACAGTAGAGACACTTTACAGCAAATACAACAGCACAGGTTGTTCAGAATATCAGTATGAGAAAAACGACACCCTCTGTCCTTAGACCCTCACATCGTACAAGGAAAGACTTCCAGAGAAAACCCACAGTTTAAGGGGGGGGGGGGGGGAAATGGGACAATGGCGTAATGTCGTTGCCGTCGTTGTACAAGGAACAACTTCCAAAGAAACCCCACGGTTTAAAGGGAAATGGGAGAAACCTCAGGGAGAGCAACAGAGGAGGGATCCCTCTCCCAGGACGGACAGACGTGCAATAGATGCCGCGTGTACATTGTAAAGGTAGTCCAAATGATACTGCCATGTTTAGGATAATGGCAGGCCTTTCTATTGTCTGCCAGTGCCAGCCACCATTATTATAATTAGAGTCCATTTTCCTTGACAGAGAGCTTTGGTCCCTCTGTCATTAGCAGAACATGTTCCGCCCAACAGTAGTAACTGCCTCCTGAAAGGGTTGAGACTAAGTGGCAGAGGGAACAACTGTCCTGTATTCCATAAGCATCTTCTGATGAGTGGAGCAGAAATGGGGGTATTATATAAAGGCAGAGGAAAATGGAATAGGGCACAACACTCTGGACTGTTGGTGGGCAAGAAAATGGAGCCTGAAAAGCATGCTGCTGCTGCTGTTAACTGTGACATGTATTCCACCATTACTCCCTCAAAGATGCTCAGAGTAAGTGTGAAATGCATTAAGGATGAAAACAGCTGTGACTATCTTTAAGCTGACAGGAGTGCTGGCCTTTTCCACAGAGGGGGGGGGGAAATAATGTTTCTTCAGCGTTGCTATTATCAGCCACTGTCCATCTGACTGGGGAGGGACGGGAGGGGAAGAGGTAGGGAGGGTGAGGGAGGGACGGGGTGAGGGTTGTGATTACAGATCTGTACCCACAGAGATTAGACACTCATCATTCACAGGAAGGTAGGGATGGGAGGATGGAGGGGTGAGGGGGGTGGAGGAATGGCGATGGAGGTGGCAGCGGTGTCATACTGGTGTTTGGGGTTTAATATGAGAATTCTGCCAGCATGATTGCGTTTCGGCCCTTATCCTCGGCTGCATCAGGACTCGTTTGGCGACAGTTTCGGGGTCTTATCTGCTGCCATTCTCTCCCTATCCGGACCCAATCAAATTTGCTCCGGCGAGCTAGAGACAGGCAGAGAAGGGCGGGATACAGCAATGATAAGGCCGGGGGGAGGGGGGGTGGGGGGGTTAGATTTTTTTTTTATGTGTGGGGGATTTTTTTTCTAATTTGAAATGAACAGTTTGCTTGGCATGCTTATCTTGCTTTCATTAGTGGGCTGTCATACTGCGAAGGCAAGCCACAGAGTAAGGCAGGAGTGCAAAGGAGAGAGAGAACGGGCAAACAGGCTGTTAGAGGAGAGGAGAGTCATGCAGGAGGAAGAGAGGGCGAGAGAGGGAGAGAGCCAGCTATGGGAGAAGAGATGCCACAGAGCAGAAGACAGGGAATTATAGATAGGAAGCTCTTGTTCAGAAAATATACCTGACACTATCCTATAAGGGCAACATGTCAAGAATGACGCACAAATTGAATGATACACTAACCTAATAAAGACATAAGAGTGTAATCTATATTTGTGAATGTGCCTCCAGCAAACATAATTACGGTGAGTACAGCAGGTCAAAGTTGAACCGGAAAGTCGATGTGTTTTCATGTCGCTGTGCTCAGCAAATAACTTGGAGGATAAAGCAATGTGATTATTGTTCTATGGAACCAGAATGAACCTACATTATAATGAAGTTATATGGATTTGAGGCAGAAGATCAGCTGCATTAAATCACATTGATGCCTGTTGTCCATTAACGGGCATAATATGATGTATCAGCCACCTACTAGGGGCCTCTAGCAGCACATACCCACACAACACGTGCACACACACGTGCACACACACACACACACACACACACACACACACACACACACACACACACACGCTTTGCAACTGTGGTATTGTGTAGGAGGTCTGAAAGCTGCCTGTGCAGTTTCCATTTTAAAATCTATTCTTCCTTGGACCATAAAAAATGGTCTCCTCCATGCTCCAAATATGCTCAGCCATTTTCCGAGCATTAGTCATGGTCCGGTCTGAAAGCCGGCGACGAGGAAACTGCAGAGGGTGGCAATGCAAACGCTTCATGTACTGCATGACTGTGTTTGTTTGCGACGAGTCAGAAAGTGTATGAAATGTTAACCGGCATGCGTTTGTATATGAAGTGTCACTTTGCGACTAAACTCGCCGTAAAATACCAGCAATTCTGTTCTTATTGCAAGGTTGAATCAATCATTTGAGAGCGGCAAGAAGAAAAGCCTTTTAAATTGAAATAAATTGAATAAATATACATTCATACATTCTGAAGTTACGAAGACGCCCTGAGGGCAGAAAGATACGTTTAAGTTTTAAGGTTAATTTGTGCGAAATAAATGTGAAACACAATTAAACTGGCGGTGAAAAACAGTGTGCTATCAGAGGTGCAGTAATACGAGGGAACATGTTCAGCAGTGAATCCCCCGTCATCGTGATCTGAGCTCGGCTGATTGCAAATGAAAAGTTGCTGCGTGTGTACACGGTTTAATTACAAAATAAATGGATTTCTGTCTGCGGCAGTGTATCACACTCCGAATTAATTCAACATGAAAGATTAATATACAGGTGCATCGTGTCACACTACAGTACGGAAGACAACTTGAGAATAACAACATTACCTGTAATTGCAAATCTTCTGCGCTGTAGAGTTATTCTCATGTTACCTTCAAGTGTGTACTCTACAGGCTGCTTACTTGGAATGCTGGTTGTGAACATCATTAGCAAACCTTAAACAAACTCGTGTATTCCATAGTTCTCCGAGCAAAACAGTGTGCGCGTTGATGCAAGAGCTGTTCTGCAAATAAAAAGGGAAATAAATGTGTCAGGGGGCAAATGCATCGTAGATTACGGAATGAATTAAACGGAGCTGAAATGAGCATGAAGTACATTTGTGTTCCTTGCCTGCAGTTCGTCTATATTTGGGCATAAGAACATTTAATAATGCAATCACGTTATGCAGTTGCACTTCAAAGTATTTACTGAATCATCGCCCAGGGTTAGGATTTAAATTCTGAATAAATGTGTTTATGGATGAGGCAGGCAGCGGTGGATCTAATCTGACAGATTGGAACAGAAGAGCCGAATGTAAGCTTGAACAGGTGAGGGTTAGCATAGCTTCACAAGACATCAATCTCCATGACACCAGGCGACAGACAGATGGGAAGCAAGAGAGGCCCGGCATGGAGAGAGTCAGTAAAGACAGACTGATAGAGGGGGGGAAGTGAGGGCCAAGTGAGAGTGAGGGCGAATGTAAAAGGAGATGAGGGCTGGCTAGATCAATAGAGAAGTGTTTCCATGGCAACAGGTCATTGAAAACCATCATTGTCATGTTTGCTTTTTGCTGTATTTCTTTCAGCACTATCTTCAAAATAAATAATATAAAAACAAATCATGAATGCGTGAGGTGTTGTTGCAAAAACGCTGCGATGCACAAGACCTGAAGTGACACGGCAGACCTCTATTTGAGTCTGTTTGAAGCCATTTTCTAGCAACAATTTGTCTAGGCTTGAAGTGTGATTGCTTTTGGGAAATGAAAAGGTGGATGGATTAGGGTAAACAATGTCCAATCAGACTAAAGAGGCCTCGCCTGCAGGTTTAAAGGGAAATGTCTGGATGCGTTAATCATGCCTCAGATATTGAAAGCTACGCCATGTCATCACAAAGCCCATCGGAGCAGTTTGCACACCTAACACAACATGCACTTTAGAAAGACAACTAAGGTTTCTAACATATAACGCCTTCGGGATTTGCCTATAAATAATACCAACCCAAGTTGTGTTATTGGGTGGAGGTAGAGACTCCCCACCAACACCGACTGAAGTTATTAGCTGCTAGAATTCATGCTGAGGGTAGGTCGTGTAGAGCTGATGCTCTAATCGCCTTGGATCTATGCGATCCATTTTTCAGCTGCCGTCTTCCCTGGGCCCAGATGGTGTCATTACTGTGGTAAGGCTGAGTGATTATACACCGCTCACACAGGGAGAAACAATGGTGGAGAGTTCTATAGGCACACACACACACACACACACACACACACACACACACACACACACACACACACACACACACACACACACACACACACACACACACACACACACACACACACACACACACACACACACACACACACACACACACACACACACACACACACACACACACACACACACACACACACACACACACACACTATCTTTTCTCTCTATGCTTTATTATTTTTATTTAACTTAATTTACAATGCCTGTATTTCTTCCTTTGTTGTCATTGTCTACCCTTTCCTACTTTTATTTAACTTTATTTTAGGGATAGATACATATTTTAGTGTTTTGGTCTTATATAATTGCTGCTACTCATTTTTTACGATGGCTGTGTACTTATTTTTCTTTATTTTTTTCTTGTTCTATCACAAATGTTTGTTTTTCTTGTCTATATTTAATGAGTAAGCTTACTATTTATTATTGCATGCCTCTTTTTCTAACTAGTATACTGTGGGACTAATAAAGGAATTATAATTCTGATACAGAGAAGTTTAAAAGGACACACGCGCGTCAATCCTAGCTGGCAAGGACAGAGCTGCGAGCGGAGTAATCTCTAAGACAAAGGTCAACAAGTGGAGAGAGCGACGGAGAGAGAGCCGTGACACACCTGTCACACCTCTGACAGAGCAGGAGTCAAGAAGGAGTGAGAGGACAGAGGACAGAGCAGGAGAGAGGGTGATGAGAGGAGGACAGGAGAGAAGGGTGCAGTGAAGGAAAACATTAGCATGGCCCCCCAAAAAATGCATGAAACGAAATGAAAGATAAAGGAAGCCAGTGGTTTGAAACACAAAGGAAAGGAGTGAAGAGTGGGCTGGAGCAGCCGTCTGTGATCCGCCGGGAATTTGTGAGTGGAGAATAGAGGGGTGAGGGAGGGGAGTCAGATTTTGTTATTTTTCCCTTTCATGGTCTATTTGGCTGCCAGACCATGGAGCTTAAATACCCTCCCTCTCTCCCTCCCTCCTCCCCTCACCCACAGCAGTCCAAATTCATGATTGAGGCCAAAACACTCCCTCACACACATACACAGGGAACAGTGTCACATGTGCAAACACACACACACACACACACACACACACACACACACACACACACACACACACACACACACACACACACACACACGCACACACAAGTGCACGCTCAGTCATGATGGGCATGTAACCACTACTAGAGACGTGGACATGTAATGCTTCAGAGTATTACAAGATATCTAAATGATTAATGAAACCGGCGTTATGCTTAGCATGTCCTGAGTGGTTTGGAACATGCTTTCACACACGGTTTTACTTACAACCGAAAACACACACTCACAGAGAGCCGTTCCTGTGAGGACACGCATTCCCAGTTTTCCTTCTAAGCCATTTAATCCCTCATCGACCCACTCGCTTTCTGGGACTCTCGCTTACAAGTATACTGTACATCCTCTTTACTTTTTTCAGCAGAGCAACACACACTCTTCTTCCTTTTTTCTGCTTTTCCCAAATGTTCCCCCTCTTCCACTCTTCTCTTCTCTCTCCCAAGCGTGTGTTAGCCTTACAGGACCTTCCAGTTAATTTCTTCAGAGCACCGCAAACCCTCTCTCCCTTTAATGTTTTATATATATATATATATATATATATTTATGCCTCTCTCGGTATTGCTGTCTGGTATTTTTATTTTTCGTCTGCGTCCTCTTTTCCCCTTCCGGTGACAGAAAGCCTTCGTTCCCTCAGTTTCCTAGCAGCAGCAGCAGCTACTTATATAACTTGGTGTTTGTTTGTTTGTTTGGGATGTTGTTCTCCTGGTATCCCTCACTTCTTCTCTTCGTTGTCTCATAGTTCTTCCTTCCGACAATTATCTCCGTGGCCTTTCCTTACCTGCTTCCTTTGCACACATCTTCATTTCCATGTCTTTTTGTAGTACAAATGTCTCTTTCTGTCGACCACGTCTCTTAGCCTTGCTCCTTCGCTACCCGCCCCCATCCATTTGCTGCCTGCACTTCTTATCACTCTCTTGTTCGTCTCCTCTCTTGTTCCACTCCTTTTACTTTCTTTTCTTTCTGTCTTTTCACCCCTCCTCCTCCTCCTCCTCCTCTCACACACTCTCCCCCTCTCACACCTCTTTCAGCATGTTGTGATGGAAATTGCACAATGCCAGTGAGGTGAGGTGAGGGGTGCGGAGGAGTGCCATTTCTACATAGTATTCACACTTTCCTGAGTGAGGACGCGAGAGAACACCGCGGTGTTTGCAGGGAGAGAATATGTGGACATGCTTGTCACAGACAACTGAAAGTAACTCATCTGATCACTTCATGTAACTCCAGGATACTCAAGTTCAGGAACATAATGGGACGGAATGAACACCAAAGATATTGTTTTGTTATTTTAGACAAAGATATTTGAAAGAAAAGGAATTATATGTTCAATAGTTTGGTCTTATTAATAAATGCATCAATATCTTTTCAATCCAAATCCATTTTGGAAAAGGTGTTTTGTTACTTGTGCTTACGTTTCTTTGTTCGACCGGTTGCCAAAATAGTCGACTTCTAAAACCCCAGGTTGCAGTCGTATAAACATACTTGAAATACTCTGAAGCAACTGAAGCCATCATGTGGTGCCGTGCAGAGTGCAGTACCGCTGAGAAGATGGCACAAAGTGCTAGAGACAAAGTGCCTCAACTTCTCATAAGGATTTGAGTAGCGGTACTTTGAGGGAACGAGAGAGAGAGAGAGAGAGAGAGAGAGAGAGAGAGAGAATTGGTAATGCACTCCCCCAGCAAACAGCGAGCCGCATGGAGGAGCCAGATAAGACACCCTGGCCCCTGCTCTGACTGCTGGAGTAAAGCCTCTCCACCGACGCGAGCGATGACTGCAAGGCTTTGGCCGACGCTTCGCTCTATCCATCTATAGCCCAGTGATGCCTCTATTACAATGGCTGCCCCACAGCTACGTGGGCCCGCGCCAGCTGCACAGGATTATAATTAGAGGAACCATGAAGTGCCCTGGACACCGGCAATTGATCTGACTGACAGGCCAATATTTCCACCAGGGAAATAAACCTTGGTTTGCCGCTGAGGCTAAAGTGGGGATGGGGGGGGTTTGGAGTTGCAGTGTTGTGGGTGTCGGGTGAAAAAGAGGCTGGAAAGTGAAATGGTGGAGCACTGGAGGGGGATTTGGGAATGTTTCCCTTGTGCACTCGTTATGCTTTCCATTCTCTCTTTAGATTTCTAAAAAACATTCAAGGCTGATTGAATTGAGGGCATATCATCAAAAGTATGTGTGCTACATGTTAGTAGCACCTCAACTTGCAATTATGCATTGAGGTTTGGTTTATTGTAGGAAATGTTCTTGCTCTCTAAAGCGTCAAGCCTTGACAAGGGTCTCCCAGCAGATATGTGAGCAGGAAGAGGAGCGGAAGTATACCTTAATGTCAAACACATCTGCTTTTCTATCTCTCACAAAGCAATATGTAGTGTGGTGACAGTTTTCTATGGTAAGACCGAGTGTTGTTTTGAGCAAATCCAGGTCAGCCTGACAAATACACGGGTTTGTGTCGACATTTTGGGGTTGTTAATGTTTGCTTCTGTTGTTTCCTCTGAAGCTCTGGGGAGGCGTTCAGCTTGACAGAATCACTACAGTTCCCACAAGTCTGCTGCTGGGTCACATGCCCGGAGAGAGACGGAGAGAGACAGCTGGAGGAGGAAATCAGAGAGAGGGAAGATGTGTGAGAGGATGGTGTACGAGGATAAATTAGGACATATTTTAAGGCTTTAAACTGGTATGGTTCTGCTATTCCACATACGTATAAAACATCTCACTTCGGGTCTAGCATACATTACCCACGCACAGAAGTGTGTATTTCTGTTTGATAAAGAGTTCACAACCATCCACACACTTGGCATTTTCAGCATTATTTGCCAGATGGTGCTGTAGGAGGTACAATGTTTTTTAACATGTTAGTAGCATACATGCAACATGGAACATATCAAACAGAATTTTCTTTGGCAACATAGTCATTAATGTACTGCGTGTTTTCCACAAAAAGCAACTTGTTTATTTTCTGTGCATCGCTTCATTGAGAAAATGTTTGTTGTTAAAATATTTTTTCTTTAATATCAGTCTGAAAGAACTTCACTTGGAATCTGTTTGTATAAACATGTAACAACACAAACATATGTGTTAAAGCATATCATGAATAGAAAATAACTAAATGCTGAAGTAAACAAGATTAAAGTAACGGTTGTATTCGGGCAATTCTTAAGAGTTCTTTTACACAAAAACTGAGCAATGACATTTGAATACATTTGAAATGTTCTCCGTCTATGTTTTATTTACTGATATATATTAAGCATTAGAACATTACAGATGAATAAACAATTGATGCAACAAGAGAAAAGAGACTAAACAAAAACCTAAAATTGCATAAATGCTGTCACTCAGCCAGATGCATGCGCTTTTTAAGCATTAAGAAATATATATATGACCTAATTTAGCGAAAGGATTATAAATATGCGTGTATGAATGGGAAGGACTGGGTTGCTCTCCTTTTGTATCCAATCTCTCTCTCAAGTATGTCGCAAAATTACAAATGGACGTAACTGAATCGTTATGAGCTGCAACTATTTGGATAATTCTTTCATTCACAGAAGTGCCTCACACTTCTTTTGAAACTCTTAGTTTGCTAATTAATTTTTGTTTTAAAAAAATGTTTCCATCTACCTTTGAGATCTGTATTTATAATACAGTGCTGCTTTCAAACAGAACCCCAGATGTAAGACTTCTTGACTGGATCAAAACAACTGATCCGTACTAGGGCTGCTCAATTAATCTTATTTTAATCACAATTATGATTTTGGCTTGCAACGATTATGAAAACATCGAAATAAAAAGATTTTTTTTTTTTTTTTTATTGGTTTTTCAGTTGAATTCAACTTAAAGTTCAGGGTCATCAACTGTTAAAAACATACTGTTCACATTTTTTTTTCAATCAATGGATGTTTTCAAAGTAAAAGGATAATCGTTTTTAATAATCGTGATATCAATTATTGACCCAAATAATCGAGATTATGATTTTTGCCATAATCGAGCAGCCCTAGTCTGTACTAACTCCGAGGGAGAGGTCTTTGGACCGAGTCACTATCATCTTTACGGGATATAAGAACAATGTTGATATTCCTGCAACCCCTTTTTGTGGCCTTTGTTTTGTGATCAATCCTGTTTACTCTCTTGCCAAATAGCCTTCAATCTTCGCCCATTTATTTCTCTCTTTTCTTCCTTTTCTCTGCTACCCTTATAGCATCGATGCTATTCAAAGCAGG
The DNA here is from genome assembly GCF_902827115.2 of Pseudochaenichthys georgianus. NCBI lineage: Eukaryota > Metazoa > Chordata > Actinopteri > Perciformes > Channichthyidae > Pseudochaenichthys > Pseudochaenichthys georgianus. The sequence goes on along the minus strand of NC_047506.1, from coordinate 7,544,225 downwards.
TACCCAGTGAGAGATCCATGTGTCATCTGCCAGGGTGATAGCAATGCACTATATCTTTTCATCTTCGAGCAATGCCTGCATTATCAGTGTGTAAGATGTACGGCAAGACAATATTAATGGTCTCTTTCTGCCGTGTAAAATGAAAGAGGCCTCAGCAAAACAAACAATCTGCTCTTTCTTCTCAAGGAAACAGAGCAGGTATATCAGAGCAGAGTAAAAAATGACCACTCTGTGTGCTGTTTGCCTCTGCCGGGTCACAAGAGGGATGGCTTTCCACAGCGAGAGCTAAAGCGCGTGAGAGTGCTCAGTCTCAGCCATACTTTACATGTGCAGGATCCACTGTTGAAACGTGAGCGTGCAGCATGAAGCCCTGAATGAGAACTGACACGATATGAGATGATGAAGCTTAGATGAATGCTTAGCAAGTATCAAAACGCTCAAGTAAAGCAGTATGTGATGCTGACAAGGCAGAATATTAATAAGATAAGTAATAAAATCAATTGGATTCTAAGTTTTTTCTGTTACTGTGCATTGAATCATCATACAGTATATCACCGGTGTCAGCATTATGCATTTCCCTCTCAGTCAGAATCCATATCCGCTCTGAGTCAATCTTTCGTATTAAAGTACAAAGCATGTACAGAATCGGAAGATACCACAGGTGGTGACGTTTGGACCACAAAGCCTGTGCACGTAGCCACTGGCTGCAGAGAGCATGGGCTCCATTTGTCAGTGCATGCCTTTAAAGTGTCTCTCTACATTAAAACTAAATGTTCTAAAATAAGGGGCTTTCCACGTGAATGAGTGGGCGCAAAGTGGTTGGATTCATCTCGAATGCGGTTGACTTAAATGTAAAATTAAAACAAAAAGGGTTCAGGCTAAAGGATTCAAATGAAAGCATGGAAGCTTTTTGGCTTATTATAAAAGCATAATTGGACACCAAACTGTTTATTTCATATCCATAAAGCAGGGAATGCATTTGTATTTATTTTTTGTATCCAGAGATGGATTTTAATGAGCCTCTATTAAAAATATGCAGAGAGAGAAAGCAAGTCCAATGGAGAATAGGTTAGGAAAAGTGAATTAATAAATTACCCGTCCTGTCAGGGACTACTTTAGCCCGCTGATTATATGCATTCATTCCAGCTCTGAAAAAGGTCTAAACAGGAAGGTGGGGCAGATGAAATCCCTTTTTGTTTATTAGGCATAGACATTTGAATAATATGGGTTTATTGGAAAGCCAACACTGTGTTCAGCTGTTTCTAATCTCTCACAGCCTGTGATGTATGGAAGGGCTATCTGCTATGAGGAGATATATTACAGTGGGAGAAACCTCCCTAGCAAGTTATTAGAAACACTAAACCATTAGCTTGTGGAGCGCGGGCTCACTCCTTCACTCTCCTGATCTCCTCTCCTCCCGAGAGCCTAAAATTAGACAGAAGATCCCTGACAAGCACACACACTAGCCTGCACACGACTATTTCTAGCAAGAGTATAACAGTGACCTATTTGTTTGGTTCCTAAACACACTGGGCTACACACAGTACAGACTATAGCACGACCATTTCAGATGAAACAAAACAAAGCATTATGAGGTGCGTGTCAGTTTGCGGAAATAAGCTTTACATCCACTGGTTTAGAACATTTATAAAATGGAATACTAAAGATTGCTACCTTGGCCTACATTGGAGGACAGATGTTGTGTCTATTGATACAGAATTGTGCCATTGGATCAGTGTATTTGATTTAAGCAGGACTAATATAAAGTAGCTCTGTCTGGTCCTAGACAGAGTGTGTGTAGGTTTCGCTCTGGCTCCAGGGAAGCCTGCGGCGCTCTCGCACCCACTGTCCCGAAAGGAGAACCACCACCGCTGAGTGAGGAGAGAAATGTCTTTGAGACACAGAGATGGAAATATATAGAGAAGAGGTATCGAGAGACACAGAGTGAGCATGAAAAGAGGAAGACCGAGAATAAGGATTATGAAAAGAAGGCGGGAATATTCTTTCAGAAAGACCCTTGAAATATTTCCATCCTAAAGAAGACAGCATAGTGTACCGTATATCCTGTGTAATGTTACTCATAAGGGCCGTATCATTCGTCAACATCATAGCACTCGTTCAGTAGAAAAACACAATGTTGACCAAAAATGTTAAACCTGTCACTGGCTCAGGGAGAGCTGACAAAAATACTGTAACAGCCGGGCCCACATGGGCTCAGGTAATTCAAAGAGTTTCGGCAGCATGACAAAAGACATAAATCAAGAGGTATGCATTTTGGTTTATACCAAGGCTGAGCTAAAATTACAGGTCAGAAAAGCAATTACTCTGTTCTGAGGCTGTCACATCAAATAAGAAATGTGGTTTAGACAAAAGACGGAGAGCAGTCGACTCGATGGGTGTCATAACATGCTGTGATTTTGCCCTCAGGTGGTAGGAATTGTTTTGCCACGCAAGAAATATGTGCATTCACACACATGTTTTGAATTGTGGACCACTCCACTGCTTCTGCTCATTCTCCCTTACTCTATTACTACCACTAATGTTGGATGGAGGAATAAGTTCATATAATAGAGAATTGGAAACATGCATAATTCATACTAAAGAGGAAAAGAAAATCAAGAAGAAATGTGCTGCTGGCAATTTCAGCACCATGGACAGCACCACAGCAGATCACGACGTTTCTCCTTCCGTGAATCTTGCTATGAATACCATGGTGGTTCATAGGATTCATTGTTTGTGTTTTAGTTCAAGCTTTTAAATATACTATCCCTAATCGGTTGTGACACCAAAACAGCACCGACCACACCATATTGTGTCAGATACATGTGTCACACATTTTTGATTAGCAGCTTAAACATATAGCCACATGACAACATAATTGCAACCCCGCTTTTTGTCGGCACACGCTTTGATTATCCTGCGGAAAAACAACACATAAGCAAATAAACAAAACACTCAAATGAAAATAGAAGGCTACAAAAGCATATAGCCCTGATTTTGGAAGTGAGCGCTCCAGTTAAAACCTCCATCTGTTGAAATGCATTCCCGAGGTGCTCCTAGAAACTGTGAACGCCCACACACAGAAAACTCTGCCAGGAGAACAAAGACAAACATTTCAGAAGCCCCGTGCACCTCTCGCACCGCAGCGCACGGAGAATAAAAAAGCTTTCCCCCCTGCTAAATATACGTGCTTGACGTGGGAGCGTGTGGGCTGGTGTAAGCTTGAGATGCTTCAACACAGCTCTGCAAAATCAGGACTGCCATAATTCCTTCCTAACTCTGAACAATACTCACTTTCCCACAACACGTAGCCTAGTTAAGTAGGATGCATTTACTTCACAATAAGGGGAACAATGAGAAAAAGCCACATTTGTGAATGTTTTTTGTACATCTTTTAGTAGCTAAATAAAACACGGTACATTGAATGTGCTTAGATCTCTTGATACTCCCGTGTTCCCCTGCTGTCAGTGTTCCTCTCGGTAAACACTTCCGAACATCTCCAAAAAAAGATTTCTATACAATAATAACCACAGCCCCCAGTCCATTCATATTTATAGTCAACATCAAAGGGAAGAGGCAAGGCATTAGAGCCCATTTTGGCTCAAGGGGAGAAGCCATTTTCACAGTTTCACAACGGGAGAAATAAACTGCCTTCATCCTGTAACCCATGGCAATCCTAAATAACCCAACCGCTGTGATCAACAGTCAGACTAAAACATTTATTTTTGAGGCAGTGATGTAAACCAAAAGACCTTAAGGTTTAACTCTGATGGAAACACAATTGGAAAACTGTTAAAACTTGATGAATTACAATTGTTCTTTTTTAACTCTTTTCCGACCTGTTATAGATTCAAATCTGAATCCATTACTCAGAAAATCTCAAATCTAGGAACCCACCCAAAGGATACAGGTTTCTAGTCATTTTCCGTGCTGAGGAATACATTTTTTTAGAATAACAATATTAGTTATGCCATAGATATACAGTATTTTCCAATCATTGTGTCATGCAATACCTGAGAAAGGTATTTAAAAATGAACAAAAAATATTGCAAATATTAATTTAATTTCGATTAGTTACAATTCAAATCCACTGAATGTCACCAAATGGTACCGTTTGTTTCCCGTTAAAAAGCTCATATGTAATGTGACATGTATAATATAGTGTACATGTTGAATTAAAGTAAAGATTGCATGGATATAACCAAGAATACCATCACTTCAATTCCAGGGAATGCTTTCATTTAAATGTGTGTTTGCAGTCAGAGCACTTTAGAGGATCGGAATGATCTTCATTCCCAATATGTCAGACCAAGACATCACCACAGCATGCACACATTACACAAACAGTTCTATTAACCTCTGTCCACCCATTACCGAGGATGCTAGCAACAGAATAATACACACTTCAAAAGCACAAGGACATCCATTTTGTACATTGTGTTTGCAATACACATGATGACACTCAGAAACCCCATCCACCTCTCTGTCAGAAGAAATCCATTAGTCAAACCAAACACTGACACTTAGGATGTCAAACACACAGGTAGCACATCATTTGTTTCACAACAGTGTGATAGCTCCGAATGGGGACTGTGAGTAATGGCTGCCTGATGTCGAAAAATGGTCAATTTGAAAGAACCAGAGGGCGATATTTAAATGTGTGTTGTTTTAGATTTCAGGGACAGTTTGCACCTTTGGTGATGATTATTGTGTACACCATACACTATGGGCTTTCTAACTAAGACTGCATCCCAATGGAAGATGTTTTATTCAAGAAGCATTCATTGCTAAAATAAAAATATGAAACAATTATATTTTCAGGCACGACAGAAATGACTTGACAACATGTGCAAAGCATGAACAGTATCAATGTGTTTCTATGTAGATGTTTGAATTGGTGATTTTTGAAAGCCCTAGTTTCTGAATTGGTTTAAAACACATGTCGTCTGTTCTCGTCTTGGAGGCAATAAGAGAGGATGCATCAACAAGGGCTTTGTTGTTCTCCCTAATGTGAGTTAATCTGGCCGCTGTCACATCAAACACAGGGACATCTTAGGTGTTATGTAGATAGTGTTTATAGAAACTTAGCCCGGCTCTGTCCCTGTGGGCCCCTCTCTTGCCTTTTCATTTGGATGGAGGCAGAGAGATTGGCCATCTTCAAAGCCCTCTGTATCGACCACGCTCTTCTGCAGCCCTAGAGGCTTCCTATTAGAAAGGATTTGTCTTACAAGCTCTGTGTGCTGCTACTCTGTAAACAAAAAACATGTTACTAGGTGTGTTGCTCTGCAGATTGTTTTGTTGTTATCTTTATAACAGCCATCTTATTTAATCATTGAAATCCCGTCGTGCCTCTTCTTTTGGCTTGCACTGCATCTTAAGAGCCAGATCTGAAATGGCAAGATTTCACCGCGTCGGACCGACAGACCAACATCACGCTATAAAACACACACTTTGCCGTCATAGCTCCATTCACACGTAACCCAGGCAATATGTCATTGTACTTGTTTATTGCAAGAGGGAATAGCTCTTTCTGCCCATTTGGTTTGCAGCAAAAAATAAGCCAGGATTTACAGCTCAGTGATCCTGTGTTTCGATATGGAAGGGCTGAGGTGGGCTGAGATCTGTTGATATTTGTAATTTCTTATTTTCCTTCAGCTGCGCTCCATGTTGATCCGAGATAACCTGCCATCGCTTCTGCCTTTATTACTGCATGTCCTGTTTTTGTAAGCTATAGCCACACCGCTATCAAGCATCTTCAATAAGAGGGGGGAGGTAGGTTGCAAAAGATAGCAGTGACGACAGAGAGAGAAAGAAAAGCTGGAAAAGAGAGAAAGAGTGAAGCAAGAGAAGCAGAAAGAAAGAGGAAGAACAGAAAGGGCTTGTCTTAGTTCTGCTTTGTCACAAGCTGAAAATGGTGAGGTATTGTAACTATAGCTGGCCAGCCTATAGCCCCAGTGCTCTCACTACGAACGGACACTATAATAAATCTGACATTATCGGATCCTGGTCATTCAGCAGACGCAGCTTAAGTGCTTTTAAATGTGTCGGAGGACATGACAGACGTTCACTGCCCTTCTGATGACTTCTCGTTCATCCTGTTAAAGTCGGTTAATAGTTCCCTTTAAGAGCTTTCAGGATCAAAATGATCGTTTAATATATTTTAAGGATGTGTTCACCAAAACTGATTTTCAAGGTCTAACATACACTAAATGCATTTCCTACATCATGAAACATGTTCACGAAAAATGCACTATTCTCTTTATCTGCTCCTTTGTTGTCCCACCAATGAAACATTACTAAGAGCAACTGTTAGCGCCCTTCGTGGCTACAACCATGTCCTCCAAATGCCAGCATAGATGAGCGTAGGGCTGCTCAGTTAATCGTCTTTTAATCGCAATTACGATTTTGGCTTGCAATGATTATGAAAACAACATAATCGAAATAAAACGATTGTTCACATTTTTCAATAAATGGATGTTTTCAAAGTAAATGGATAATCGTTTTTTAATAATCGTGATAGCAATTATTGACCCAAATAATCGAGATTATGATTTTTGCCATAATCGAGCAGCCCTACATGTAGATGAGCGTTCTTCTGCTCATGTTGCTTATGAAAACAAGACAGAGTCTGTTAGTCAAACCTTTATTCATTTGATCACACAACTACCTGTGGTAAAAAGCTCCAGCTCCAGAAATAACTGTATGTCAATGAACCAGTATGATGAGGAAAGACTAGGAATGAGAAATTGGAGAGAAGGTAGTAGTTAAAGATGGAGGATGAGTTGAAGAAGCAGCTTCACAACATGCCGAGCCCTTTTCCCAATCTTGAAAGAAAAGCACTGGAGAGAAGTCATTCAGGAATATATTACTTACACAGCAGTAAAAGCACACCCATGAGGCGCGTGGGTACGAGCTGAACCCATCAACTTCATCTGAGATACATTTGCAAGTCATCATCATAATTTGAAATGTTTTAGGAACGGAATAAAAGATCAAAGAAAAAAGGAGCTTGTCTTATGACAAAGATGTACAATGAGAGGCAGAGAGAAAGTGAGAGAGTGGGGAGCGAGAGTTTGCATAGCACACATATTTTGATAGTTAAAGGGGACCTATCATGCAAAACGCACTTTTTTATGTCTTTTATACATAAATATGTGTCCCCGGTGCGTCGGGGAACTCACGCAGCGTCAGAAAACAAAACCCTCTCTTTTCCCCCGTACCCAAATCTCTAAAAACGGGGGTATAACGGAGCTGATCCAGATTTGCATCCGATATGACGTAATATCGGAAATGTGGACCCACGGGACTATCAGAAAGTTGCTATCAGAAATAATGCACGACTGTTTTGGACGTAATATCAAGCCCCCAGGAAGTGCGCCGGAGTCTGATGAGAATATTCGTGCTGGTCAAACGGCGGTACTACACTTCCTTTAGGTTGCTGGGCCCGGAAACACTTTTTCCCATTGACTTAAATGGGGAAAGAGTGGTCTGTAACTCGTTGGATAATTTTTTTTAAACTAAATAAACTACCCAGTATGAACGTTTGTATAGCCCTTATTAAAAACATTCGTTCCTCAAGTTGTAAAAATGTGCTAATAACGTTATTCTGAGAGTTATTTCCCTCTGCATTATGAACGCGCATCTACCCCACGGGACCGCGCTGCCCGGCACGTTCACGTTACGTGTTCAGCACTACATGCGTTTATCTTTTCCCATGGATGCACCGTTGTACCGTAAATGTTGTATTAAATAAAGTTAATATTACCGACGTAGATTAACGTTCCTGTAGCTTCTTATTGCACTTGCAATTGTTGTAAGTTACTTGTGGGCTACTTAACATGAATAATCACAGTTACTATCCTTTTACTCCATCACATTTCAAAAAGAAATAGGCTATTGTTATTTTAACTCCACCACAGTAATCCATCATCAGCTTTACTTTTTAGATACAGTTTTAACTCACAATTGATCATAACAGGCTTCAACATATACATTTTTATATATTACCAAGTGGTTTCATGTACAACCCACACAAGTATCATGCTAAATGAAGCTCTGTTGCTTGGATATCACTAGATCCTGATGTCAGCGTAATATAAAAGTACATAACGATTGATGTGTAATTTAGCATAATTTACTAGCTAGCCGCTAGCTGCTAACTGCCGCCTCGTTAATATAAATCCAGTACCATGCTGTCATGAACGTGCGGTGCTGTTACGTGTACGCAAATTGACGTGCTTGATGTGAACGAGCATTTTGGTTAAAGTTGGGCATGCTCTATGAGTGCACATACGGGTACTTCTCAGGCATGCTGGGTAATCTGTGACGTTTCACTCTCTCAAAAGTTGGGCCATTTTGTCATCATGCGCTAATGAGCAACTCTCATAGGAATGAATGAGGCTCCGCCTCCCACGCTGTATCCAGTTCTTATTATACATCCATGCGTAATATGGTCTGTGTTTACATTAGCATCGCTAACACTCAGAGCTAACCTGTACTGGAGAGCATGTGTGTAAAGAAGCAGGAAATAAAAAGGAACTCACCTTGTGGTATAACCGGCAAGAGAGAAAGCCTTTGAGCTCCAGACTGTTTCAGAAGTAATCCTTGATAATCCATGATGGATTGCGTTTCATCACCGCAGTATTTAGTTTAGACAGTAGCTGCCGGGTCCCACATGAGCTCAGCCCCCTCCTTATTTTGAGCAAAACACTTCATAGACATGTTTTTTTATATATTTTCATATATCTGAGACCTATGCTATTGCCTACAAATAGCATGATAGGTGCACTTTAGAGAAGAGATAGGCAGACAGACGCATAGAGGCTGGCAGACGGATAAATGGGGAGGAGAGCAGCCAGACTATATATATATATATATATATATATATATATATATATATATATGCTGCCATAGTGTCATAGAGATTGATAGATTCATAAATAATGAATCAAGAAGAACAGGTGAAATAAACTGGGTAAATAAATGTGCCGTCTCGCCCTCTGCCCCAGAGCCTAATGGATTGTGCACCTCTTTGCTTCAGTGTTTATGTGTGTGTGTGTGTGTGTGTGTGTGTGTGTGTGTGTGTGTGTGTGTGTGTGTGTGTGTGTGTGTGTGTGTGTGTGTGTGTGTGTGTGTGTGTGTGTGTGTGTGTGTGTGTGTGTGTGTGTGTGTGTGTGTGTGTGTGTGTGTGTGTGTGTGTGTGTGTGTGTGTGTGTCTTTCCTTTATATGTACACTGATGTTAGAAGTGTGGCGGCCAACGTTGCCATGGCAATCATTTACCTGATCCTACCTATAAGAACACTTGGAGACACAAGTGCATGCTTATGTCATCAAGCTCATTCCATCATTTGTCATGTGCCATCTTGTATTCATACATACATCCAGATTTAGATACACACTTGGTATATTGCATTTTATTTAAACTGCAAGGACAGGAGTTGTATTTGTCTTTTTAAATAAGCTTGAATGAGACAAGACTGTCAAATGTGTTTCATAAAATACTAAATTAATATTAATGTAGTATAAAGGGGAAAAACAGGATCAGGAAACGGTGATTTTTGTCAGTTTTGTATGGAGAAAATAGCTGAAAGAGGTTTCAAGGGCCCGGTCAATATCACTTATTAATATATTGACAAAACAGAGCAAACAATGGCCGCAGGTTCCATATGAAAACATGGATTATCAGGGGATGTGCAGGGATCATGGCAACATAATTGCTTTGGTTCTTAAGTCTTTTGTTCATTTGACGCTCCCGTCTGCTTTTTTTCTTTCAAACTGCCCATATATTCTGATGTTAAACCCTGAAAGGCAGAGAGTACTCAGCTAGTGAGCACCACAATGACAACCTAATGATTGCCATTGGGACACCTTTGTACATTAGGGGATTCCACATGAAATGGGGGGCCGTAGCTGAGCTGCTTTTACTCCCGATTTATGCAGTACAGGTTCAAACTGCCGGTCCCTTTCGAGCAGTGAGGCCCTCCATCAATACGTCCCACTCACATCTCCCACTCTCCATTTCACTCTCTCTCACTCCCTCCATGCCATTTCTTAATCTTCACAACTCAGTGATTCAAATATCTTTCCTCTCACTTTTTGACCCAGCTCCCCTCTCACTTTCTAATCTACATATCTTCATCTTTTCCTGCCTCTTCCATTTTCTCTCTTCTACCTACGAGCTGACTTCACAGAGCCACCTCCTGCCTGGGAACTGGCAGAAAGCACATTAAAGGGTGCAGACCGGCTAAACCCTGCAGACCAGCTCAACTTTAAATTGCATCCTCTAAAAAAAAGCACACCTATGTATGTGGGCTGTGGCACATCTGTGCAGGGAGCCACAAGGGATGACAGGAGAGAAAGACCATGCAGTATCTGTGCTCTGCAGACTCACTTTCTCTCACGCACAGTCACTCATAAACACAAAGCTCTGCTCAGTGCCAACAAAACTCTGCAAACAACAACACAACTCAGTGATGTGTGTGTCCCTATGAGCCCGGGTTATGGTGGGCGTGAGGGGTAGAGGGGAATTTAGTGTTTCACCTTAATGTGAGCTTGCTGCCTGGAAGACATCAAGTATACTGTTTTACTCTGAATTATTAAAAGCTGCCCCTTATTGCAGCTGGGACTGAAATAGTTTAGAGGCCACAGACTATAGCTGTTGGCATACAACTTTATAATTTATATTCCTAGCTTTTCTGCAGCCATCCAGCCTGTTAGTCTCTACAAAAACATTATTACGATGGACTAGGGCTGTTCGATTATGGCAAAAATCATAATCTCGATTATTTGGGTCAATAATTGATATCACGGATATTAAAAAGTCAAAAACGATTATCCATTTACTTTAAAAACATTAATGTATTGGAGAAAAAAAAAATGGAACAGTATGTTTTTAACAGTTGATTACCCTGAACTGTAAGTATAATTCAACTGAAAAACCAATTAAAAAAATATTTAATTTGAAAAAAATAAGTAATAATAATAATAAAAAAATTATCGTTTTATTTCGATTACGTTGTTTTCGTAATCGTTGCAAGCCATAATCGTAAATGCGATTAAAATACGATTAATTGAGCAGCCCTACGATGGACAAGACATAAGGATTTAAATGAAGAACTAGGTAAAATCTGAGTTTGATGAAAAATGGAAAACAAAACCACATGCAGAATCCTTACACAAAGAAATGTTGATTCTGTCGGCGTGTTTGAGCTGCTGGTGCTAGCTCAGCGATATGCAGCGTCCTGGTGTTCAGACGACAGAAGCCTTCACTGCCAGCGATCAGCCTGACACAGGCTCCCTCAGCGAGCTCTGCTGACAGCCCTCCTCTGCAATGCAAATACCCACTTCCACATGAGCAGGCCCATCACTAGAACTCCCCGTACACTTGTATTCCATGTCATTACCCCCAGGGACCCTGACACACACATACACATACACACACACACACACACAGTTTCTCTGCTCTGCACTATGCCTCATGCGGCTACCCTAATCTGGGATGGGAAGGGGGCTGAAGGATGTGTTGGTTGCCATGAAGGAGAGCTGCCATGGGCTACTCATGCCTCCTGTCAGTCACATCCCTCCCTTTGCCCTCCAGCCGTGTGTACTGTATTTCATTAGTCCTGATTTTTGCTGACAAATGCTGGTTGTCGTGCTGTGCAGCCCCCGTACCCCCTCTACGGACACCACACCAAAGCCCGGCTAGATCTGCCTTACAAATGAGCTCCCTCTGGTTCCACGACACAAGTGTGCCGTTTCAATTGACCGCAGACACACAGCACATGCCGAGTGTGTATGGACACATGCTTACACACTGGCACAGACAAGAGAATGCTTTTGTGTTGACATCAATTCATCATCATGACCCGATGTGATCATCTCCACTTTTCTCAATATTTCAACTCTAATCCCTCAAAGTCTCCTTACTCACCCCATGCCTCTAAAAGCCAAAAAGGTTCAGCCGAGGAGATGTCAGCTCCGATTAGCCATATCTGGTGATGTGTTTTAAGTGTGTCCTTCATTATTAAGTGAAATGTTCTCAGCTACACTTCCTAAACTGTCGTCTTGTCTATCTTGGATATCCAAGTTTTGTAAGCTAGTCTTTTCTCCTCTCTCTATTAACATACGCACAAGGACACACAGTCGCACACACACACCTCTATTCATGGCCATAGTTTATCATCCAAGTGTGCATCCCTCCGCTTACTCCCCCTTTTTCTCTTTGTGTCTGCGGGCAGTGGCACACCTGTACAAAACTGTACAGGGACCCACAGATGGATTGTCAGTCTGTATCTGGGCCTCTTGCACACACTGCCATGCCCGCCGGCTTGAAATAAAACCAGACTCATCTGGTTTCTGCCCCACTGGTACAGGTGACGCTTCAGTGTCAAAGTGACATCAGATCATTTAAAATGCACCGCATCAACATGAGACAGACCAGCACATGTTAGTCTGGTGACAGGCAAACCTACCTACACACATTTCCCCATTAACACAACACCAAGCTGTATAACCCAGATCACAACCGTATCACATGATTGAGTCTCACAGTCTGGCGGCCGAGAAGTCTCCAGCCACAACCAGAAATAGGTTAAACAGACTAAAAATATCTAAAACATTAATAATTCAGTATTTTGCTAACCTGTGCTTCAGAAGAAAATAGCCCACTTCTCACCATGAAGTGGTTTATTAGGCAAGGGCTGCAGTGGATTATTTTAGTATTTCAAGCAAGTCTACCCCCCCAAAAGCCGGTTAGCGAGATGTGCCCTGAGCAGTGGGAGGGGAAGCAGCATTGTAATGTCATCAGCGATAATGTCAAAGATGGGGTGAAAATACGGTCATCTTAAAACTCCCAAGAAGGTTCTTGAACTTTTAGTGGCTGGTTTTTCTCGCATATGCTCATAAAAACATTTATAAATTAGTTGTTTTTAAATGGCAGACATTTTTTGTTCTGTCCATCTACCAATATCTTTTATTTCTTTTTTGTAACATGGCCACACAAATAATTCAGAAAATATTTAATTGTTACAGTTCGTGTAGCTACTAAAAAGGAGACTGTTGCATACAGTATATACATGCTGTATTGTATGAAAGGAAATGTCCTGATGAAACACTGGGTGGTGTTTATTCTCAAAAGGCAGGTGCACAGAACCTGCTATTTTTTTTTTCACAAATACTGTTGGAAGCTAATCCCTTGGGGAGAAGAAGTCTGCGAGACAGAAGGTGGAAACATGCAAAATTGTGATGGCTCCAACAGTAACCTTGTGTGTGTGTGTGTGTGTGTGTGTGTGTGTGTGTGTGTGTGTGTGTGTGTGTGTGTGTGTGTGTGTGTGTGTGTGTGTGTGTGTGTGTGTGTGTGTGTGTGTGTGTGTGTGTGTGTGTGTGTGTGTGTGTGTGTGTGTGTGTGTGTGTGTGTGTGTGTGTGTGTGTGTGTGTGTGTGTGTGTGTGTGTGTGTGTGTGTGTGTGTGTGTGTGTGTGTGTGTGTGTGTGTGTGTGTGTGTTCCAGTTCCCCTAGGAGCACTCTGGTACAGCAGCTCTTTACTGTGCGTGCATTACACCAATATGCTGTTACCTCAGACGCTCACTAAAATGCCAACACTCACAGAAAGCAAGCATTGTAGCGATAACATATTGCTACTGGCATTGTAGTGATATTGTTGAATGTAAGTGTACCACAATGCAACCTATAATAACTATGCATTACAGTGAAAAAAAAGTCAATCCTGCACAAACGCCCCGGACGTCAAGACGCCACCTGCTCCGTCTATTCATCAGTGTAATTTGACTTGGGTAATACGTTCAGAGAAGGGTAGGATCAAAGAAATAAAACCATTAGAGCAGCACTATGTACAAAGCCCTCTTTATTCTCATCTCAATGCATCAACAAAGGTCATAAAAGCGGACTCCTGTAGTCTTCTGAGACCAGCTGCAGTCTTCCAGTGTATTGTAGTGCTGAGATCAGCTGGTGGCAGGTTTCTCGCGGATGGTGTTCAAACATCTGGATCCCTGCTCATGTCTTTGTTAATTACAGAGGCAGAGGGATCTTACGTAAGACTGAAACCCAAATAAAACATTTAGGTTCACCATCAGGCATGCCCTTAGCTAACAAGCAAAAGAAAAAACAAAGTCTAGGTAGTAATAATGCAATAGTATTTGACTTTAAACTCAAATGTTAAATTAAAAACACAAATCGCTTGATTTATAGAGCATAGCGAATGTATTTTAGTACACACACACACACACACACACACACACACACACACACACACACACACACACACACACACACACAGAGATCATGCAAGCACATACGCCCGCTCCTTTTACCCAAAGGCTTAATTCTAATGAGTCCCCTCTCTCTGAATACAAGGCCTCAAATCCTGCCAGCTCCAATTGGCTTCATGCTGACCAGTCAGCTCCACCCCCACCCCTTCCCACTCCACACAGACAAATACAGTTCACACACAATCATACAATACACTACACTCGTACTCTGCAACCTTCACAGAGTGTAGCATTGAATTATTCAGCCTTTGCGGCAGCTAGGCCTCACACAAGTGAGCTTGGCTGTAGTTCAGACAGGTCGATTGCATGCACGCAAAAGTTTGAGTGTATATGTTGTGTCTGCGTGATGTGTGCAAAGCGCAAGGGAAAGCTAAGTCGAGGAATGGCTCCATCACACGGCAGCCTCATTTCCTCAGCACAAGGTCGGCTGCTCTCTGCATCATAGCCCTGCTCTGCTCCTCGAGTCACATCCAGTCCATTATGGCTGAACTGAGCACTGGCACTTTTACACAATAACACATGTAAATTAATGCAAACACATGTATACAAACATGTAGAAATCTATGATGTGCACTCACACAGCTGACGAACAGGTATGTGTGCAGCACAGGGCACAGCGCAAGAGTAAGAGACAGAGGAAGACGGAGGCAATTGAGAGGGAGGGGATCTACTTAGAGTGTTGACATTGCAGGAGCCCACATGTGTGCCGGAGCATAATCTTCTCCCTGCTCTCATTGGGTTTTTAATGCGAGTGCTATTTCCATAAACCTGCCTCCTGAATCAATGCCAGCCTCTTACACTCTCCCCAGGCCGAGCTGTACTAATACTCGGAGTAAATGCATGCAGCAAACACATTTCCACCATTGCCTCTCCAAGACAATCACTGTTGTACACAATGCTAGCATGACCGAAAGGGGAGGGTGGCATGTTGTTCTGTGCTACAGCAAATGGAGTTGCTGCGGAGCCTGAGATTTTTTTTCTTGGATCGGCTGGATTTGAGGAGTGGCAGAGTTTGAGGAGAGAGGGGGGTGGGGGGATTTGGAGGGGGATAGGTTTGTGGATAGTGTGAAGGATGCAGGATTTTGTCATGATGCTGAGCTGGGTGGAGTAAATCTCATGTGACATTCACAGGCACACACTGCTGTAGAAAAGGCCACTGGGCTTTAAGTGGCAGTTCTTTCTATGTTTTTAACAGTTACACGTGCAAGTGTATTCCCCCACATATTCAAATGGTTATATAATATATAAAGTAGTGCATCTCCACCAGCAGGGAACAAGTACAAAAACAGCAAACAAATAATATATTCAAGCCTCACTGTCGTGGGCGGTGTGCGATCACGACAAGCTGCCATGTGCACATGTTTTTCTTCCCACCTGTATTCACTGCTATCTGTATCTACATAGGGCTGACCACAATGCAAAGCCAGCTTACACACACACGAGCAAACATACACAGCTAATAGAGCCAAGCAACACACACCTGGTAAACTGTGAGAGCTTCTCCCATTCGGTGGCCAAACTTATGTCAGGCACTCGTGTCCCCAAGGTTCCCATCACACTTCATCACAGGAATCTATAATATTCCAGTCCAGTACACTTCCATCAGGACATACTGTTCCCTTCAGCAGCTAATGTGTAACAGGGGAACATGGATAATAACGTCCAAGAACACAAGCCCTTCTTACAGTTAATAAGAGGACACTGGGTTGTGTGTGTGTTTGTGCGTGCGTATGGCAAATAGTACCTGCATGATAGCATCTGATATCGTAAAACAATCATTTGATACTTTTAACTCAAAATTAAATTCTTGAAAGTAAGATTATTTTTCAACAATAAATCCATTGAGTTGGTGTTTCTTTAATTGTATCTCTATATAGCCGTACACATGTCCTGCAGAGTGAAGTGCTAACACACGACAAAGAAAAGAAGCCAAGCATGTACCAAAGCTGATGCAGAATACAAAAGAACAACCTTTGATCACGAGTTCACTTCACACGCCGTCTACTCGGTTGATTGTGTTCTTCATTGTATTAAACTAACATTATGTTTGCATGGACTTCCCATTACCAACAGTGACCAGAGGTGATAACAAATCAACCATGACTTAAATATTAGGGTTATAACTATCACTATACTATGACTAAAATAATCTCTAACTTAGTATTTGAATAATTTTCTTTTGCAGCAGACAGGGATTTCATGTTTTGCTCATTAACATTACAGCAGACCGGGTGTGATCCCAGGCCTTCCAGCACAGAAATCATCTCATGAAACTCAAGTGTGTTCATGTTGGTGTCCATGTGAATGCTTGTATGTGTGTATGCGGACGGGTATATTTGTGCTCTGTATTCAAGCAAAGGTTCCTGCATGAGATTCACAATAGCTCGTTATATTTCACAATTGTCCTCCCAGGTTCTGCTCATTAGCAACAAGTCCAGCAGGATGGTGGTCTGACATTCATTCAGAATATTTTAAAATACTAGGTAACCACATCGGCCCTCTGCGAGAGAGCAGCAATACAGGGGTTAATGAGAGACTCAGACGTTAATAACTCATAACTCATCTCTGGAGGACTCCTAGTTTACATTAATTACAGCGTAGCCCCTGGCAAACTGCATATCAAGCAGCATTTTGCAAACAAACAACTGGCATATCTACTTACCATCAAGCAGTGAAGCAACAGGGGTCATATCGCAAAACATTTAGGAACAGGGAGGCTCAAGAGGGAAGGACAAGTGAGGCGACGGGAGGTAGTCAAATGCACAAACATATTTGTACACACATACAGAAACACAGTGCAGCAGGGCATTCAATGCAAAGTGTGCTGTATGATATGTTATGTTGATATAATGTAGTTCGGCTGTAAAAGTAATGTGACATTTGTAGCTTCTATTGAGGTTTTGGAATGAAGCCTAAAATGCCTGTTGTCGTAGTTAATGAAGACTTAA
Source organism: Pseudochaenichthys georgianus (assembly GCF_902827115.2). Lineage (NCBI taxonomy): Eukaryota > Metazoa > Chordata > Actinopteri > Perciformes > Channichthyidae > Pseudochaenichthys > Pseudochaenichthys georgianus. Next base: position 7,526,992 of record NC_047506.1, on the reverse strand, counting down.
CCCTTAAAAAAAACGGTGGTTATGTTAATGATTTATTGTGCTGTTAGATTGCTACTAGACGGCCCCTTAACACACATGTGCAGTCCTCCCTTTTCTTGAGGCAAGCATGAGAGCATGAGTAATTGTATTGTAAAGGCTAACGAAACACATACTGTATGGACGGAAGCAGAATAATTTTGTTTGATAAAACTATGTTTGTGAAATTGTAAAAGTCTATGTTTTTTCAATACATTATGACTTTGGGACTATAACACTCTGGAGTTATAAGAAATGTATGGATTAAGGGGTGTAAACATCCTATGCGAACATTACTGAAGTCAGTGTATTATAGGAATAATTTCAGCTTAATCTGCAACCGAACAGAAATACAGGGTTTAAACTTAATGAATAGAAATGCAACTATTTAGTACAGCTCTATATTGTAGATTTGTTTTCAAATTAAATGTTCTTTGCAGGTCCATTTCTCCTCAGCTGTAGGTCCATCAGTAGGTGAACAGAATATGTGGAGGCAGTATTATAGCATGCACTCTGTTTCCTTGGACCGCGGGTGTTTGTGTGTGAGTGACGCTGAAGGGAACAGCAGAGCAGCCTCGCCTGTGACGCCTGACACCCATCAACGTCTCCCTGTTACATTTCTATGACACGCTCTGTCTCAGGAAGAGCAGCCCCAGATCAGCAACGGGAGAGAGGGGAGACGGGAGGATGTGGGGTGGACAGGTCTAGGTGGGGTGGAAGTCAACAGGAGGGCTAAAGCATGAATGAAGGGTACAAGAAAAGCCTTTTTTTCCCTGAGTGATACTAAGGCAAAGTTGGTGAAAGTGTCTGCGATTGTGCACGCTCAAAAATGTAACCGTTCAGAACTTTTGAGTAGAATAGTAACATGCAAGGCTGTGTTTGCTGTGTTTGCACATTGTCTATGTATCATGGCTGTACAATTATTGAATTTCATTTGTTGTGTATTTTCCTGCACTGATCCAGAGCGAAAGGGGTTGCAGGCAAGAGCAGACTTGTTAGCAACTATGTCTGTGCCCTCTTGCCTCTCTTTTATACATTCAGCCACATGCACCATATAGTCCCAGTGGTAAAGTAGGTCAACCCTTATGGTAGTTATTAATGACTGAGACGTGAGGAAAGAAACTCACAGGAAAGCCTGATAATGCACCAAAACCATTTAATGCACATTGCTGATTACAGTAATAATCTCTGATGATCACATCCTCTGGCATTATGTGAAATAACTTTTTCCGTCTTATTATTTAAATTCAGAGGAAAAAAGAGATTAACGCCCTCCAGCCTGGCGCTTGGCTAATTTGCAGGATAAATGAAACAACGTGTTTCCAAAAAAGCCACAAGAAAAAAAAATGTCAAAGTTTGTTGTCGTTGCATTTGCATGTTTAACTGAAACATGTGCCTTTTGGCTGGGCTTCTCAGCCTCTTTGTCTTCTATCAGAGGGGGGGTTTGGGGTGAGGGGAGGGGATCTACTGATGTTTACCTCTGGTGCAGGCTAAATCTAACCATGCGAGACCCCACTGCCTCTGCGGGGAGCCACTTTTACCCACCCCTCCATCCTTCGGTTTGATCCTGATATTCTTTCCACCCTAACAGATACAGCTATGCACAAGTGTACATAATCACACACAAATGCATAATCACCAAACAATGAGGGAGAGATCATTGCAAGATCATTTTAATACCATAGCACAATTGAACATGTAACACGTGATTTTCTCTTTATCAAATCTCATATCTTATGACTGCAGTTTTTTTAACACTTAGAATTTACCACCTAAGAATATCTAGAGCTTGGCGATATTGAGCATCTGGTTTTGACCAAAAACCTCAATATCTAGGTGTAAAGTTAAATAGTGGTGGTTTAATGAAGTGTATCCCACAAATCTGAAATATACTTGTGGTGGTAACCGGGGGGTGTTCTGATGCACACACACTGCTCTGAGAAAAACTATGTTTACGTCGTCTTCTCTGTTTCTCGTAAGGTCTCCTTTTCTGTTGGTCGCTTGATAGCAGATCCTTCACGCGATAGCAGAGCGAACAGGTACAGGAGGCGTACAGCGAGGGATCATTGTCCACTAGTTAATCGATCGCAGATGGGGTCGTGCTCGCGGACGGATACAAAAAACTAAAAAACTAAATGGGTCGCGAAATATACTTTGCCGGCCGTTAATATACCTGGGCGGCCCGCCCAAGTAAAGTCTATGTGTGGGAAACCCTGGTATATATATACAATGATATTCAAAATAACATCACTTTACTGTAAGAACGCATTTAAAATGAAGAAAAGACAACACATTTCACAATAACCAAATCTAAGACTGTTAGAGAATAATTGTGTCTTTACTTAGACATTTAACCTTATTTTGTGTGTTGACATGTACGACCATCCCTGCTTCTTATCTCCCGTAAGGAATGTGTTGATGCGGTTGTATGTTGATACTAGGTTTTTACGAGTATGAGAACGCTGGTTTCTAAGCTTCAGAGATGGGAGAGACATCTCCTCCGCAGATGTGTTTACGCCCATCCCCAATATGTGGATTTGACTCTCCGTAAACTAGCTAAAAGGTCTACCAAGATGCGAGGCTGATCAGATTTGACATGGCAACCCACCCGTGCAGTCAGAACCTTTGACTGTGTGACTTGTGATGTGAATTTCTCCGGCCGATGCTTGTATTAAATCTCAGTGTTTGACATCAGAACTCCTGCTCGTCCCGTGTCTCCTTCGTGAGTCGGTGACTCCCACTGCATTGCTACACAGAAGTTTCCTCCACAAAGACGATATTTTTTCTCATAACACATTATCAATAAAATATTAATATATTGACATGTCCAAGTATATTTGGCAACCCATCTAGCTTTAAATGTATTTAGTTATTTTACCTGTCTGAAAATACTGCAGCATCCACGATCAAGTAACAAGTGGGAGCACCAATTAGCTTTGGGCATTGCTGCCATCAGCTGCCGGGATGGATCTATGGCGGGACAACATGCTGCTCTACCGCATAGCGAATGTTCCCACTGTAACGTACTGGGTGCCGCGAGCTGCGCCATTCCTCTGTCTGACAGGCTTCTTGTGACACATCTCACACACACACTGTTCATTCCCATCCAGAGCCCGCAGTCGTTGGCCCTAGAAACTGGACAACTTTCTGTTGATAACACCTAACAGAAATGCAGAGCTTTGCCCCCCAAAAACGGTCATTCAATGCTATCGCTTCAAAAGTGTGAGTCAGAGTGGGTCTGATCAATGCTGGCGGTATCCCCTAGAGAACAGACACATGGAAAAGTTGAAGCCAGGCCTTTAAAAGGCTGAGCTATTGATTGAATTGCTCTCCAAAGTGTTTTTCATCTCTGGGACTATACAAGGAGAATGCCGGCTGGTGTGCAGCAGGGTGCAGATGGCATGGCTGACCACCATAGAGAGGAAAGAGAGAGTGAGAAAAGAAAGGGAGGAGAGAAGGATGGAGAGACAGACACTTACCCCTGGAAGTGTTTTCTGTTCGTGGAGGGCGTTCTGGGCTTTGATGGCCGACTCTCGGGCGCAATAGGTGAGGAATGCACAACCTGCAACAGAGGTACACCACACATACATGTATAAGTCACACATAACTCAACAACATAGTTAAACAAACAAAAACTGTGGACAACAGGGAACAGTTTTAAAGAAATCCCAACAAGAATATATGGACTGTAATACAATTCCAAAGCTATTGGAAAATAAGAAAATTGTGTTTGGCCTGTTTCAATATAATGAGATCCAGATACTGAGCAATTAACACAATTAAGAAACTAGTTCTGCGGAGAGGCTCTATTGAGTTAGTGAAAACACAAAAACTAACATTTCTTGGAATAAACAGAGCAAGTTAATGAAAACAGGCAACCGTGCAATACCCCAGGATATATGTGGACGTTTTCTCCAGGTGGCAAAGAGGAGAGGAGAAATAAACAACACCACAATAATAAAGTAGGAGATGAGCTGTGAATTCTTTGGATGAAATGCCCGGCCTGTCCAGCCTCCCCATCCCTCGTGCCATGTCCTGTCAAAAGCTCCTAGCAGCCAGGCCAGCGCTCCCACCCTGAATGGTTGTGACAGCAGCGGAGACAAACGAACCAGGACTGCAGGACTGAGTATTGGGGGGTAGAAAAAGAGAGAAGAAGGGATATGTAGAGATACAGGAAGGAGGGAGATACTGAGAGAGAAGATGGGAGGACAGGACGTGGTGTTAAAACTCTCCAGGGTGAATGCTTCCATGCGTGCACACACACACACACACACAGCACATCTGTCAAAATCACTGAATACATAAAGAAGAGAAGAGGAGAAGAGAAAAAAGATGGAGGGAAACCAGATGGAGTATTGAGGCTATCATTTTCCCCCTGACTGTCTGAATAAATAGATTTGCTTGTGTTCTATTAATGAGGTTCATATGGGTTACCATGCATCATATTTCTGCCACTCCGACAATGGTTTATTAGCAGCCACTGCATTTTGGATCTCATTTCAACAGCTAAATGTATTCAGTGGGTGGTGATGTATTAAGCATCTTTTCACGGACAATATTCCAATCTGGTGTCTGGTTGCATAATATCAGAACATTTTCACACATCTAAACGTTTACTATGCATGTCTGTCGCATGCTCATGCATGCATTTGTATCTTTTTCCGATGTTCCGGACACTCTAGTACTTAGGGGATGACTCCACTGTAACCTATGCCGGACTGCATCAAAAAGGAGGGTTAAAATGCCATGTCAGTGATTGATCTATTGATCGACCTGTAACCTCTTTTGCCTTGCTGCTTTAAGCCAGGTGTCAGCACGTGTGTGTAAAGTCCTGCAAACATCTGCCCATACACAGAAATCATTTGCCCACTCTTATCTTAATCCCATTCAATTGTTTTTGTTTATAAAGCTTCTCCTTTTGTTTAGGACAGTCAGTCTGCGCCCTGCCAAGCTTTTCAGTATGAGAAAGACAGATAGTGATGGAATCTGTCCAGGGTCGTGACCTTTGAGGTGTGACTGTAGCACTGCTGTCACGGTACAGCCTTCCCCATAGCCCCCCTTCTCCCTGCAACCCTAACCTAATGATTTCCAATGGCCACCAAGAAAATCATTCAATCACTCAGACTGCTGTCCAATTCTCCTTTTCTCTTCTGCGTCAGCTCGTAAGGAAATACCAAGACTGGAAATGTCATTGTTGTTGTGGGTTTGTTTGTTTGTTTCTCAAATGGCTGAGGGTAATAGCAGGGAATGGCTCCATTTTGGTAGTTGTTTTCCCCTCTTTTTTTGCTCTCTCTGGGCTTGTTGGTTTACTTGACAAATGCTCGCCCTATCTCTGAATAAGAAACACGTATTTTGCATCGCAAACACGATTTATTTGTTAATGTGTAATGCATAGGGCATTGTGAATACATTAAAAACAACGACAACACTGGCAAACAAAAGGGAAACATGAACTCCATTTAAATGTGATTCTGTGCTCTTTAATGTATGGCTTAATAAGAATTTGCAGGCCACAGGCGAAAAGCTTTAACAACTCCATAATTGGAATCCAAACACGTACAAATTGCCAGTGCTGCATTGCATACCAAGTGCAAAAGTCTGAGGGGGGAGCATGATGAAACAGTTTGAAACACAACAAAAAGCCACTGTAATCGGAGCCTGCTGACACAGCAATGGGGGAAGCCTTCCCATTGTGAGACGATGATCTTCTGCATCATCTGATAGAATCCTAAAACAGCCTTATCTCACACATTGATTTCAGCTCCAAAGAGAAGAAATTCATCCTCTTTGCTCCCTTTCCCCCCCCCCCCCCAGCTTAGTCAATGCCAACTCTACTCCTCTCGTATCCTATTTTCTAATGATATATTTTTTAGTGTGCGCCCGCCATGTGTACTGAGTAATAGGACTGAGTCTATCCATCTCCACGGTGTTCAATTGGCAAGTAATTAAAGAGTTCCACATGGAAGAGAGAGAGTGAGTGGGTGAGAAAGAGAGACAACGAGAAAGAGAGTGAGTGGCCAAGGATACTGTATAGCTGCGGTGACAGCAGCCATTTACATTCACAGTGGTCCAGGCTCTTAATCTCCAAACTGTGAGTCTGTGTTATTTTTTTTCTTCTTTGTTTTAAGTTTAAGGGTCCTTAAAAATCATATATCAATACAGTTGTGTTTTAGGACTTCAGCACTGCAAGTTTAAATGATACAATGTAAAAGTAAAATGTTTGTACAGAGATTCAATAATTAATTTTCTGAGGTGTTTCTATCATGCAGAATACTTTTTTCGACAGCTATGAGCAGATGGGACAACATTACATTCAAATCAAGCTATTACGTTTCGCTGTGCTAGCCCTCTTTCTTACACACAAAGAACCAAACCACTGATTAAACACATGCCTCAATCACCTCTGTTTATTCCCCAAACAGAATGTCAATAGTGGAGAACTGTGCAATAATCTTACAAACATGCCCAGCAAATATTGTTAAGACATGGTCACGTCACGGCGGGTATGAAAATGAAACTCAGCTCCTAGAGAAAAATCATTATCCTAGAATAGATAAATATCCAACACTAGCATCCAGACTCTTACTTTTGTCCATGGAGCACTCGACTTCTAAACTGGTAACGACGAAGGGGAAAGTGCTTTTTGGACGCACTACGATAACAACATTACTACATTTAGCACATTCTTACCATTCACTTAGTCAAAACATAAGAAAGCTCCCATTATCAGCATAAATCAACCCAGTTAACTATTGTCTATAGGATATAAAGTAAAAATCAATTATCTTGAAACATTTCAAAACTAATTATTAACGCTCACAATAAACTACAATATATACAGTACATACACATTTCACACATGTTGTCTTGTCACCAGTTCAAACCTAGCAATAGGACATTTAATATCAGGCTAGGCCAATTACACGTGTATCAATTTCTAATCACCAGGCTAGCACAAAGATATCTTTGACAACACTTCCATGTTTACCAACTAACCTTGCCGAAGCAATTGTACAAACATTGAAGTTGCATAATATGCTCAAGCGTTATTAACTACCTGGCAGAGTGGGAGTAAGCTAACTGTACTGTATCCTAACCTAGCCTTTAGCATTGACCCCTAATGGCGTACTATTAATTAATGTCACAAATTGTTTGTCATCACTTACCAACTTCGACGAGCTTCTACACGACATGCTTTCATTAAAAGGTCCACCTTAGCACAAAGCTATAAACTAGCAACTTAAAAGTCCTTCTTAACATTACTTATAATGGAAACTTAGTGTTTCCTGAACAATAACGTCACTTTTTTATAGTTTGCTAACAGCTCGTCAATCGACACCATGGATGTATAATATGAACACCAGCATTAGTTATTGCAACTTGCCCGCAAACACGCACGTGAGATACTGGCGAGCGGGCGCCATCTGATTAACTTATTCAAAATAGCTTTATTGACAACACAGAAAAATTACATTTTGTTAAAAAATAGTTGTGCACTGGAAAACAATAGATATACTAGATAACAACAACACATAGATAAAAGTAAAGACTTCATATAAATACTGGATATTTGTAAATGATTACATCAATAATTGCGGGTGTAAAACTAAACACTTACATTCTTATATAGCTTACTATATCTTTGTTAGATCCAAAATGTAGAACTTGCAATTGGTCAATTTCCCATGGCCTACAAGTATATATAGATTTGATGATGTTATTTATTATTTTATAGATACTTTGTTTAATTTGTTTATTATATATTTCAAATGTAATTATTCATTTAATGTATACCTTTTTTTATCACATTGGATATCCTTGATTGTTTTTTTAAATGTCCAGTACTGTATGTTTAATGTTTTCAATAAAAGAAAGAACAAAAGATAGAAACAAATAGAAAACTTACAAAATAACAATAAAATGTTTGATGTATGGGCTACAAAGACAGTTAACCTTTGAATTCTAAATCCAATTATTAATGTAATCTTAGTTTGTTTTTCTGTATTCATCTTTAATCAGATCCATATCAAATGGAACTCTGGGTGTGTTGCTTTTTGTATTTGTGCTTTTTTCATTTTCTCAGAAAGAGGGCCAGTGTTTAGGATTTAGGGAGGTACTGGCAGAAATGGAGTATAATATTGATATATATACATGTATAGTCTTCTTCAAATGAGTCTTCAATGTAACACTGCCTTGTTTATGCAGTAGCCAAAAACGACCAATTGTAAACTTTGAATTTTTAAGTGGCAGCTTGATTTTAGTGGCACAAATGGACTTGAAGACCATTGGTTCCTCTGCACACTGAGAAAAGGACAATCTGAGGGACTTGTTAAGTTGATCTTACCACTAGAAGCCAATAAAGTCTACACACTGGTCCTCTAATGATTTTAATATTTATGCTTGAGGGACCATTAAGAGATTAATTTGTGCCTGCCACTATAGCAACTGACAGCTACAGGCTTTGACGTCAAGTGCAGGGGCAAATACTTCTACATCGGCAATGGGTATAAATCGTGTGCTGCAGAACCGTCAAATATCAATGCAGCTCCATAGGGACTAGGTTGGTTTAAACCACAACGTCTCTCTTTTCACTCTGCCTCTTTGCTCCCTTTTCTCCATCTCGTTACCCCAGAGGAGCCAAACTGCCTCGGTGCTATGAAAGAGTGTGAACTTGCTCTCAATGTGGCATTTTCTTGGCCAGAAAGTGTGAAGGTAGCGCTCACCAAGCCAGTCCTGGCACCACACTCGCCTGCTCCCTCACACATCGTTTGCACTCTTTGGAAAATGCTATCACTGTGGGTAGATTACTTGGTTACTTCATTTACTGCCACGTGGGGCTCCGGGGGAACTGATAGCCTTTCAGAGGGGTCGGAAACTGAAACACACATCATCAGCAGCACTGATACAATGTGATTATGACCTGAATCATTGCCAGCCAGGGAGGCAGGAGGCTCAGTGGCGCAGATTGACCGTGAGGGGGGTAATCAGTCTGGTCTCAGAGAAGCTTTTAACTCATATAATCACTCCCTCACCTTTGGAAAAAATATCCTCGATCTGTTCTCACACTCCAACCATCCTGCCAATGTTCTGGGAGGAGAAGGATAGATTGAGGGAGGACGGACAGAGAGAGCTAATAAAGAAGAGCTGGAGCATGGAGTTGGCAGGGACTTTCCGAAAAGCTCTCATTCATTGTTCTGACAACAATATTTTTCTCTGCCCAGGCCTAATGGGCTTGTAATGAGCACTGTAATATAAGCAGTAGCCTAGCGTAACCTGTAAACCTTAATTAAGTCAGACAGCCACCTTAAAGGAAGCTGGTGCCTGTGCTCAGTCACCATCTCATGATCCTCAAGCTGACTACACTCTTCCATCACTCCATCATCAATCACCCCACACCTTCTTCTCTGCTACATCCAGCTCCAAAATCCTCCTTCATTTCTCCTTTCACTACCCCTCCCATCATCCCTTCACCTTGAGCAATGGCTGGGGGAGGATGAACGTCGCAGAGCGCGGAGGAGAATCGGTATCCATCATAAGGGCAAGAAATAGTCCCCCCTCATATCCTCTCTGACCCCTGAGTAGGGTACCTCAGCGATTGATTTGTTGCTACTTGCTCACACTACACTAAAGCCTGCATGCAGCAGTCAAATAGATCCATAGACTGCAGAGGAGTGCCTGTGGGCGTGTGTGAAGCTACGCATTTAAAAAACATAACAATGCACGTCTCATTGTATGGCGTGCGTTGCCTAATGAGTATGACAATGATTGCTTTTTGAAAGGCTCTTTGTATTTTTACGAATCATTACTGGGACAAAGAAGATATGAAGAACAATGAAGAGATATAGACACCTTTACAATCACTATTGTGTGGTTTTCAGGTTAAGTTCTCTCAGGGCACAAGTGGTTCTTCATATCCAACTGTAGAGTAGTTCTCTCAAAGGCTGACACAGGGCTATATAGTGTAGGCATATCAGCATTAAGAGGGTGGAAAACAATATAAAGTTTCAACGAGTTCCTGACAAAGTTCCTGAGATAATGCCCTTTGGCAGTATGTGCATTTCCAAGGGGTGACATGATAGATTGCAACTGGCCCCCCATTAAGTTGGCCAGAACTATTTCAATATGCGGTTATGGACAACACTTAGGAAACAGCACTTTGGCATCCTCCACCGCACTGTGGTTCTTAAAGTACAGTAAGCCTTTGCTTTTGTAGACTATTTGTGTACTTCATCCTTCTTCTGCTATAAAAGCCAGGGCCCAATCTATAAATACATCGAGTGGTCTGCATCCCTGATGAGCAAGCTAATTGACACTGTTAATGGATGGAGTTTCACAGAGCTGTAAATAATGTCTAGGTTCACACTTACTGCCGTGTACTTCTGGGAGGGCAACAAGAGTTTACCTGCCAAGTCCTGTCGCTCCGGCCCGTCGTCCCGGCCTCCCCCCCCAACCAAGACTGCTCAGACCAGGCGATTTACACAGAAATCAATAGAACTTTCTGTGAGCCCCTCGCCCAGTCAAAGTCAGAAAACTGCATTTCCTTCTGTTCATGTACTTTAACAAAGTCCTGGAAAGACAAACAGGACCAGGCAAGAGGAAATAATCAAATCACTTTCACTTGGCTCACGCCCATTGCCTCCTGCTACAGTGCACCATACATTTCCACTGATGGAAAGTCTTCATATAATGTACCTAATTAACATTTGATGCAATATTTCTAACAATGCTTGTCCTCTTTTGAAAGGTGAAAGGCATTTAAACCTTTGAGACGGATCAATTGATCAAAGCATTAAGCCACAATCGCAGATGACTGGCAGCTGCAAACTGACTGTTGGCTAAGAGGCGGGTGAGCTTCTCACTTTGATTTTACAAATTGAAAGATACCTTTAAAGACAGCGCTTCAAAGACAGAGAGTTTGCCCAGATTGGAGAAGGGGGAGAAAAACCAGACACACACACAAACATTGTTCTTTGTCATGCTGCTAGGCCACCTATTTGCAGGTATTTTTAAAACAAGTAATGAGTGCTTTGCTGCTTATATTTATTGTTTCAATCCATTGCATGTAATTAATTCTTTCTTTTGACACTTACACCACAGAGCACGAGAAGGGTAATAATTGACACCAATGGTCTGACTAACAAGCCGGCACCAGGGTGTTAATTGCGTTCACATATATTTCCTATACCACATTCAACCCAGTGAATTCAAGAAATACTGTCCTGCTAATGAAAAAAGGAAATAATTGCTATTATCTATCTATCTATCTAAATCAGGGGTGTCAAACTCAAGGCCCGGGGGCCAAATCCGGCCCGCGAGTTCTTTTTATGTGGCCCGCAAGAGCTTGCGAAGAATATAATACGTTTATTATACGGTTACATGCTGATTTACAGAAGCACGTTGCCCATAAACTACATGTCCCACAATGCATCTCGTTTTGTGCCATGTGCACTGAAGAGACTTGCAATTATTTGCCCTGGACTTCTGCTTTCAGACATAGTTCATTACTAAGTTATTATCCTATCCGATAATAATCCAATTCAGAGGCAATAATGTAATATAATACATTATTTTATATAATATATTTATATAGTCTTAAAAGTTACAACCGGCCCTTTGAGTGCAACCATAATGCTAATGTGGCCCGCGATGAAATTGAGTTTGACACTCCATATATATATATCTTTCTATCTAGCTATCTATCTATCTATATTATATAATAGATTACATATAGGTCAGAAGAATGGTAAAGAAAGAACTCTCAAATGAACCCCAAGAGCAGACAAAGCAGATATGGGAGCCCATCACCATTAATTAATTTGAGTTGTCTTTTTTAATTAAGCCAGATCTACCGTTGATGAGTGAACCACAGAGCGGATGCCACGTTGGAACCCATGTAAAGTCTGCATACACTGCTCATTCAACCACATCTACATTTGATCATCAAAAAACAAACACAAATGAAATCCCTCATATGTCTCTTCTGCACTATTTGGCACATCATTTGCTTGCATCGCACTACACAAAAATGTGGATGCGATACATCTCCAGTACAAAGCCCCTGACCAGTTAGTGTCTCCGACGATAAAGCACAGGGGCTGTTAGCTACAGCGACGCCGCTTCAGCAGGAAAGATAGATGGAAGAAGTGAGGGGAGAGATGGTTGCGTGATGTAAGGGATGGTGTGAGAGGAGAGTAGGGGGGCCGACGGTGGAAATGATGGGGACATGGCCCTACAGTCGCCCACAGATGCTGCCTGTGTCTCTGCCTCTCTCTCCCCCTCCTTTTGAGCACAGTATGGGAGCCGTCTTTTGGGGGAGGCTGGCAGGCAATCAGTGATGTCATGCCAACAGTGCAGCGATGGCAGCTTAACCTATTTTTGGAAATACCACAGAATTTCTATTTATAACTGTGCTGAGCAGCATGTATCTTCACACATCCCTTCCAGACCTGAGCAGTCATAGACGTGTTTCCAATCTGAAATGTGTCTCCATCACAAATTGGGGATTGCTTAATATTAGAAGGAAAAAGGTCTCCATGCTGATAGTGCTGTTGACCGTGCCATTATAACAATTTCGAAAGTTATTATGTATGTTGTCAATTTCAACGTGTTTTAGTCTGTTGTTACATTACATTTAAGGTTTTTGATGTAATAAAAGCTGTTAAGTAAATGTTCTTGCAGACCAGTGGTAGAAGTTGTTGTATCTGCACTAGCAGCACCAGTAATAACGGAGTGTAACTAGTGTTACAAGAGGCATTTTCTCATGTTAACAGCTTTCAAAAATTATTTTAAACCGTACATTTGTCAAACTTGACCTCTGCTGCTCCTCCTCCTACACCCTCCACCCTCCATCCTCCATCCATCCCACCCTCCAGTGTCCAAGCAGCTTTCAACCTGTCAGAGGGATCCTCCATGTCCAGCGCTCAGCCATCACTCTACTCTATACTTCTGCCTTGAGATGAAAGCGACTATTTGTTTCTCTGACAAACACTTCATCTTCCCCCTTCCACTTATCCATCTGTCTATTCATCCATTGTTCTGCGCTCATGTGTCTGTCTGTCATTTGCCTTGTGGGCTCCGCTGCATAGATGTGCCATCCTCCCTGTCGGTCTAGTGGCAGTGCTAAGTTATATCCACACAGATTTGTTATATGCAGGTGCACTTTCAGGCTGATACATGTACGACATGAATGCATTGTTCATTCACACCAGCATCAAGGGCTCAACCATTTGGCATTCAGAGAGATGTGACAGCTTGACTAATCTGTGATTGTTTGTTGGCCAAAACATGGGGGTTAGCGAGCCCTCCAAGGGCACAGTACTATAAGGCAAGACAAATAACTTATTATTTTCCAGGCTTGTACAAGGCTTTATCGCATGAGTTCTCCTGAACCATTCCAAAATGGAGAGGGATTATCGCAAAACATTGCATTAAAATCTCCTCTCTCTCCTCTCCCTTGTTATTTCATTTTCCATCTAAAATGAATCTGTGCCCAGCCAGGCTCAAACACAACATTAAAGAGCTCGTGCTATTCTAACAGAAACCGCCAACCCCCACCTCCCTCGCTCCCTCCTTCTTTCCCCCTCTGTGCCTTTATAACCCCCCTCCCCTCATAAGAGTACACTCTGCTCTGTAGGCAATGGCACTATCTGCTAAGCGACCCATACAAAATAGATCGGCTTCTATCCCTCTATTAAGTCTAAGGAAAAGGCTGCTGTGACCTTTGTGTATGAACAAGAAGGCGGTATACCTCTATGGACTCCAACCCTACATCCCTTCATTTAGAATTTGAAAAGTCTGTCATATATCCATCAAAGACAGTGTTTCCTAACAATGGTAATAAATTCAAATAAAAATATCAGTAATATTCTTCAAAGTCTATACTAGAAAGCCTTTTCTCAAACATCATTGGTGCTTTTTTAAATGCACTAACACATAAACACATCATTATATCACAGCAAGCATAAGCAAACGCAAATACCAATGGATTAACTTCCAGGACAGAGATGAAAACTATTTAAAGTTTAACCTTTACAATCTGTCAAATTAATCATGCCCTGACACTGTCCACAACTATAAACCAACCACCACAGAACTTCATAGTCTGTTTAATTGGATACAGATGTTGTGTATAGTTTAATGAAAAAAATGCTTCATGTTTTCCCCTTAGACCTCATACCACATCTCCCCATATATGTCCCAGCTCCAGGCACCTATTAAGAACAACCATATTCCAGAAAGGTCATGGAATAACTGCACTTCTAACGTACTGAAAGCATGATATACTGCAAGCCATTGTGAAGGTTGCATTGGCGCAGGAAATCAATCCATTTGAAAGGCTCTCTTGGGCAGGGATTAAGGACAAAGAAGCGGAGACAGAATAAAACCAGGTGAGTTTGGTGTGCGGACGCTAACCTCCGGCAGAGCGCGGCCTTGTCGGTATCTGAGATTGGCAATCTCCTTGGAAAACCAACAGAAAAGAGGAACAAAGAGAGAGAGGCAGTGCTCCTCATCCTGAAGTCAAGGCCCATAGCGCCTGTCAGTACCAGTTGAGCTGCTGCATCTTTTATGAGGAAAGCCCTGTTGCTTATTACAATATTTACAGACGTTTAAATATTGCGAAGCCAGTGCTGTTACTGCATTAGATTGGCTCGGTGGCCTTCGCTCACTAGCCCTGACAGAAGATTGTATTCTAGATTTGTTCAATCGAATCACTGCACACAGCAAGGAGACTTGTTTTTTCCTTTGTCGGTGTTCACATATGGAATAAAGTCCTTCTTGAAACAATAATAAAACTGTTTTATACAATAATCAACCACACAACTGGCTTATTAACTAAAAGCCTATAGGCTCCACTGCTGTCTGTTACAGTAAATCAGTAATATCATCACAGAGTGTTGTGTATGTAGCGTCCATGTCACTTCTACAGCTCTGTATATAGTCTGTAAGTGAATTTATCCCATCTGTTTCCCCATGGGAGATGCCGTCCTACAGCAGTGTGGTGATCTTTGACACTTTCCATAAGGCACACACAATATGGAGATGTGATTCGACTTCCATCATGTCAAAGATGAGAGAGAGGCTTCTACAAACCAGTGCTGAGTTGCATCAATGCTGCTGCCTTGCAGGCATTGTTTCAAATATAAAAACGTCAGTCTCCTATTCATACCATAACATTTTGTTTTTATTTATATATTCCAGCTATTCCTGTTTCCTTCATGTTCTTTTTTTATTGTCAGGGCAACCCACCGAGGAATGCTATCCATCAGACTTGCTCAGAGAGAGAAAAAAATACAAACTTGAATAAATATTTAATTAGATTATTCTGTGATTTAATGTGCTTTTGCTTGGCTGGGGTCTACGGCAATATCTTTGGTCCATTTATAAATGCATTAACACACTGACACACGAGACTAGTTTAATATTAATACCGGGGCTGAGTTGGCGGCGGATTGAAGTAGTGTAGGGACTGTGTTGTCTGTTCATCTGTCTGCTGTGCTGAATCACACCTGTAGAAAAAAGTATTTTATTCCTTCTCCTTCCGTCTCGTTTGAGCTCATGTTTCTTCACTGCACGATGAAAGGTTAGTCAGCCTCAACCGAACTCACATGATAAAATCTGTCCAGTATTACACACAAATCTACACTGAAACAGATCCAGCATTATTCCGAGTGATTTGCATATACATCCACTTTGGCAAAGCAAGACTATTTATTTGATCACAAAAATGAACAAGAAAAGAAAATCCTTCCACAAACTGACATGGAAATTTGACCAGTAGTTTTCCCATAATCCCGCTGACAAATAAACCAAACCAAAAACATAACCTCCTTGTTGGAGGTTATGATAATAATATAGATTAAAGCCTTGTTATTGCATATATGCATGTGCCTAAGTGTCCAATTGTGTATTTTGCAAGTATAAGTGTAAGCTAATTAGTGCCAAAGGGAGAAGTTTTCACAGCCTGTGATAAATTCAACATCAGGAAATCCTCTACCTATTAATACCAATTGGGCGACAATAATTGGCAGGCCATCGACAGCGCGGGCAGAATTAATCATTTCAACAAGCAGACTAGACTGCATTTTTAATTGGCAGAGGCAGCCACTGTTTAGGGAGGCAACCAGCTGATCACCCAGGAGACTGCTGCTTCAGACAATGCACATTTGCTAATCCTCTTGAGTCGAGTTATTATGGCCATGCATTATTATCACGCTTTACAAACTAATTCCATGTTTTCCCTCATGGATTACCAACGGGAAAAATAGTTGCATAAGAAAAGAAAGAAATAACAAACAAAAAAAGGGCAACGTGGATGAATGTAAAATCAAAATGACAGAATAAGTGCAATGACTACGAATGCACAACACTCAGAATGGTGTGTGTGTGTGTGTGTGTGTGTGTGTGTGTGTGTGTGTGTGTGTGTGTGTGTGTGTGTGTGTGTGTGTGTGTGTGTGTGTGTGTGTGTGTGTGTGTGTGTGTGTGTGTGTGTGTGTGTGTGTGTGTGTGTGTGTGTGTGTGTGTGTGTGTGTGTGTGTGTGTGTGTGTGTGTGTGTGCGCGCGCAACACGTTCTCACTCCCATCCCGTCATATATTGACGGACGGTCAGGGCCCCTCCCCGTCGCTATATTACGTACAGGGTACCCCTTGCCCGTCAGGCTTCTACGGGCAGGGCGTCCCATGCGTGTGTGTTTTGCCTGGATTCATTACATTGTAAGCCATTTCATTTCATTGAACCTTGAACCCTTAAAATTGTAATTCATTTGGTGTTCTAAAAATAACTATACAATTATAATTATCAACTCAGGTAAGACAGATGAGCACCTTGACCTGTAAAAACAAGCTGACATATAAATTGCCTTTTCCTTAACACCGATTGGGCGACAATCATCAAGAGCTATATAGTGCAATCTTTATGCAACACTGACATTTTAGTATATGCATGCACACACAAACAGATACCCAAGAATGCCAAATGAGTGCTACACTGAAGAGATGTCTTCCCTTCTATGAATTGCAACTGTATGAAGTGTTAGCAATACTGCAAGTTGCTTTATAAAATATGTTGCTAATAGAAGCTACGACAACACAATCTAATGGTGCATCGAGCATGAAAACTTTATAAACATTCAATACATCCAAATATCACTGACATTTTGCAAGATAGCAAATATTTTAGATCAACTGCAACATAAAATATATAAATCTTTGCATAATTAGCTAAATGTTGCCTTTCCTTTGTTTCTGTGTCTTTATTATCACTTACCCTTAACTGTAGTTTTTTTTAAATGTGTATAATTGTGTTTTCCTAGGATGTCAATCATATGAATTAACAGAAAAAACTAATATTTAAGTCTTTTTTTGCTGCCGCCTCAAAACATGGGCTTTGTGACAGTTGTGGTCAACCTTTGTAATGGTAACAGATGTAATATTCCTTTTCATGGTGATTGTATATATCATAGAAGACATTGTTTGCAAATGGCATTTACATTACCGCCACAGATTGTCATTTGTCTTTTCTAAATGTCACTGCAATAAAAGGCTTATCTCCTGTACATCCCTCACATATCAACATCTGCTCTGTAGGAACGCAAGATGGGGAAATAATTTAGAAACAGGCTTATTTTATATTTGTACTAATACTGCAACCAAAGGATGATCATGTTTTTGGTCTGTGACATGCATTGGACAGTATTAAAAACACAAATATTAATGCACATTTTTAATCATAAAAAAGTGTGACAAACGCTGTTTTGGACAGTGTTTTTTTCTCTTTGAATGATTGATTTTGTTTCTTTCTTTGCTTATGATTTTTGACAAAATGATTGTCAGTTTGTGTCTCGGAAATGTATTGCCCTTGGTTGATTGCATTCAAAATAGTTATGATTCTGCCACCAGGGAAGCATAAATGTCATGCAAACAACAAACTAAAAGTTGGTTGAAACTGGTGATGGATGATGGATGATGATGATGATGATGATGATGATGATGATGATGATGATGATGATGATGATGATGATGATGATGATGATGATGATGATGATGATGATGATGATGATGATGACGACGTATGTGGGATCCACAGTAAGGGGGGGGGGGGGGGGCGCTAAGGTATTGTGAAATGTTTTTAACCCCACCCAGGCTGAGATCTACGCCACACACCCTCAGCAACTTCATTATGGAAGGTGGAAGTTGTCAGTGTGTGAGCTGAGCGGATTTACAGCCTCCGCCTCCCTCAGCCCTCAAGCCAGCAGAAGCAGCATCTCTGCACACCCTGCGTCCGTCATCTTGTGACAGTTCTTGCGCCCTTTAGAGACATTGTGGTTTGGAACTGATTTCGCTGGGTCGGGTATGCACCAGGTCCCAGCCCCATTCTCACATGGGAGAGATGTTAAAGAAAGCATGGGATGAATAAATGATGCCGCCCCTCCGCGAAAAGACGAGACTGGCAAGGCAAGGCTCTTTAAAAATGCATCCTTTCCAAGCGCCTCTGCCCCACTTAAGAGCGTGTTAGGAAAATAGCAATGAAATTCAGAACATGGCCAACAGAGTTAGTCACCCTATCATTTTTGACACTGTAAGCCCTGATAATATTTGTAAATCTCCCATTTATTTTCTGTGTAATCAAAAATGTGGATATTTTTTAAATGCAGAAATAAAAATTATCTAAAATATTAGATTAAACTAACTTTATAAAGGAATCATATCTGGGACAAAATAACACACCTCGTGAATGTTAGATGGAATTATGAATTGTTAAGAATAGTAGACTGATATCATATCTGGATCAAATGAAAAAAAGTGACAAATACGCACGTTGTTCTCGTTACTGTTTCAACACCAATGAGTTCAAGAGGTGAAAGAAATACTAAGCAGTTATACAGTGTTATATGGGCCTCGCAGCCATTTAAAGGGGGCGACACGTTACCTTTGTGCATGCCGGTGTATCGGTCCTTGAGGACTGTCAGTTCGTGGATTTTCCCAAACTGTTCAAACAGGGGTTTCAGGTCTTTTTCCTCCAAGTTCCGCGGTATCTGCCCGATAAACAGCTTAATGGCATCTTGGTCTTTCATGTTGCCGTTCTCCGGATGAATGGAAATGGGTTCTGTCCCGTTCATGGGTTTCGGAAATGTGATCTGAGGGTACTGGTGCTGATGTGGGATAAGGAGCAGTGGTTGCTGGATCTGTGGTACCCCCGGTCCGGTGAAAACCAGGCTGGAGTGAGCGGGCTGGGGCTGCTGTGGATGGTGCTGCCTTCTTGTTTCAGTCTGAGTGAATCTGGCCATTCTGAGCTGGGAGCAGAGTGGATAATAATGACAACACACACACATACACACTGTGAGAGAGCAAGCACTCAGCTGGAAACCAGGCTGACTTTCTATCCGAGACAAAACACACACGCACACACACTGTAAAGGCAGGCGGAGGGGGCGGTGGCGGAATGAGCACACAGGAGCGATATGAGACGCTCTGCAGCGACACCCAGCGTCACCTGTCAGCTACTGCAGCTGAGGAGAGGCAAGTTATGTTGACCGATTTTCTAGACATGACTGAGCATGTTTGTAAAACACTTTCCTTACAGTGGGGCAAGAAGCTACATGTATACTGCGAATCATTTTATTTAGTAAAGGTAGAAAAACAAGTGAAAATATTCATTTGGCAGACATTTTTACTTGCAGGAAAAGCACAGACGTTACTAATACAATTTACAATGGCTCCTTTCTGTTAGTTACCCAGTATGCCATGACAGCCATCATTCAGTATGTTGATTACACATGTTAGTTGTCAAATATCTTCCATGAAAAGGTCTAGTAAAACTAAAAGCCCTTATTTAAAATCTTTACTTGAAGTAAACAAGTGTTGGCAAAGTTAAATGCTGATGTGTAGTAAAGTTAAAAACGTAAAAGTTACTGCGCTGGTTAGGTACCTTGTAAGATACATTAAAGGTGGGGTAGGTAAGTTTGAGAAACCGGCTCTAGATACACCTTTTGCTATATTCCATGGAATTCTCTTAACATCCCGATAGCAATGAATATCTTAAGTGCTTTGACAAAAAAATCCATAAAAAAATGTCATCTGTGGAAGCCGTACTGTAAAAAGCACGACCAATCATTTTAGCCGGGCCGGCTAAAATAACTGGATGGCCTACCTGCCTGTCAGCCTTCCATCTGTGCACAAACTTATCTCGTGCCCTCATTGGTCATGTGCACGTTTGTGTGTGTTGGAGGAGGGGCTCTGTAAGGAAGTGGCAGATTTTCTCTAGCTGTGTATCTTCCAATTCTAGCGCACTCGAGCTGGTTTCTTCAAAGTTACCTACCCCACCTTTAAACAGTGCAATATTTATATCTAAAATTGGATGGGGAAAATGTATATCAAAGTTAAAAGTACCTCGACTTTGCAGGTTTTGAAGTCATAATCAGGAAGTCTTCATGATAGAAAACTGGCATACAAATGTCCAAGTTCAACTATAATTGCATAACATAATGATAAGTGACACATACATGAGGCAACTGCTCAACTATCGGTCTTTTAAGAAGCTTAACAGCCATTATTTAGCAACTAAGATTGAGGTTGGATACTCATTCGTGTTTTTGGAAATCACTAAAATTGATACAGAAAAGGAGAATGATCAGTTTCGTCATTTTGCTCCTTTTTATAGAATTCAACCATTTTCTTTTTTGTTTTGTTTGTTAATTCTGTTGCCAATCCTAAGTCTTACATATAGTCATGTTTTCCAAAGTTTTAGAGAGCCAGGCAACAATGATAAACTCTGTCCTTTCATGAGGTTTTACGGAACACACACAGTATAAGTTGAATGATCCTTCTGTATATGTGGTCATACATGTTGTACTGCTAAGCAACCAATGCAATATTTATAAGCGAGTGTTATTGCTATCTGTCATTAGATTGAGTCAGGGGACTAACAAATATTAACAACAATTAGCAGACTTACTGTAAGTCCTTTTCAAATAGCAAGCAGACTAATCCCCCATGAGAGGGTTTATTTGAATCATTTGCCCTCTCTTTGCAGACTCTGTCAATAGCACTCAGATACAAATCCATCATTAAAAAGTAAAGGGAACAACACTGACAAACGGTTACACATCAAGCAGGATAGTTTGACTTGCAACTTAGCCAAAGAACACTCTTTAACTAAAACACATCCACTGGAAAGATTTCTAATTAAAGTCTAGTTAACAGTGGATTAAATACATTGATATTTACTGTCTGTGACAGCAGGCTCAAGGCTGTGAGGTGAATCAATATTAGCTGCTGGCTGCTGCTGCTTCTCTTCTGTGGTGAAGCGGCACCACAGGGGTCCCCTCACAGAATTTAACTTACGAGTGGCTGCATTACCGTCTGAGAGAATTGCCTTTAGCTCCGTCTGTTGCATTCAGCACTATACCTGTATAGAGAGGCTCACATCCAAAGGGCCTCTGTATGCAGTAGAAACAGACTGTCCACCAGGTTCAGTGTCGAGAAGTTTGGAGAAAGACCACAACAAATTGTTGTTTTCACTGAAAGGGAAGGGGGGATAATTTCAGCTCTATTGAACTCATGCTCTTAATATTTCTTTCTGCAAAGCTCAATAAGTGCCAAGAGTATAGAGGAAAAGACAGGCAGGGGTACACATTGACATTATCAATCAATAAAACAGTGGGTGGTAGCTATACAGACACAGGGCATTTGTGTTATTTTATTGTAAACTTGTTCTCGAATGTACTTCTTTGAAGCAGTAGGTCCCAGATTGCTGCTCGACACACAGTTGCTACAGTATAACTGATGTTTTCTTTCGATTTCCGTGCCCAAGTTGCAGTGTTATTTTATGCTTTGCTTGTGTTATAAATGTATTGATTTAAAGAGACAGGGAACTCACTGATGTGGCCCGCCATCTGAATGGGTCTAAGTAAATGTGTTCGGCGGATGGCTCAGCGTGTTAGCCCTCTTATTTCTGAATAAAATAGGGATGCAGCTCTTATTGAATAAGAACACTGAGCTATCATGGCATTGGCTCCATGGACACTGACAGAGGTTGAGCGGCTATTTTTAGGGATGTGGTCAACACAGGGGGAGGGCATTGAGAACTTCCACCTCATGGTTTTTTATTGACCAATGCCATTAGTGTTTCGCCAAGCTGAAGGCAGAGACAAGAAATCAATAAAGGTCACACTATTAGTGCAAACTAAAAAGTTACATACAATTGAACTGGCTGGCGTTCATTCTGCTGCTTGTTAACCAGTGTGAACCCTTAGAGGGAGGCAGCCTTGATCTGTTCAGCTTGGGAAGTCTGGAGGGCCCACAGGGAGCCATAGGCCGCTGAGGGAGTCATTTTGCATTCTGTGTGCACTTGTAGACTTACAGTCAAGACAGGAAGGACACACTCACATACACACTTCCTAATTACCTAAATTCAACATTATTCCCCACATCCAGTAATTCCCTTGCATATTGTGCAAACACAGCAATGCACATATCAGAAATTGCACACATTGAATATGAGCAAACACAATTTAAAATGCCATATGCCATGAAGTTGAAGTCAGTGAGTGAATGAGGAACTTTCAAAACAATTTGTGCAACACTTTGGTGTTAAGGGGAAGCTTCTTCTCTGCTTGGGCTGGCAGGCTGGAGTTGTGAAAGTATAGTTTAATAAGCGATAAGAGGTGTCCCCTGGTGCCTAATTCACCACTGCATTCTCGTTATGCATTGCAAAGCATGCTCGTTCAACTGTAAGGTGTTGTTCAAGAATATTAGGGTATGATGTGATGATGGCATATCACACTGGAGACAGTTTTATGGACCAGCGACTTAACAGGCTGATGAGATGTGATAATAGCCGCCTGATTAATTGTGCCGCACCTCTCTCTACAGGCCTTCAGCCCTGGGTCTAAAAGTCATGTGAAGCTCTTCGTTATCGATCAGAACTTTTCCAGTAAAGAACACTCCAGGTATTATTTTCTGATGTTTTCCTTTTGCAACCATGGAAGGAATATACTATAATACAGTGCATGGAGAAGTACTCCGATCCTTTGCTTAAAGGGGACCTATTATGAAAAATCCACTTTTCCATGTCTTTTATACATAAACATGTGTCCCCTCTGTGTAAAGAGATTCTGAAAGTTTCAGGAAAAAAAGATTCACTCACTTTTTGTCCTGATCCATTTATATAAAAACCTGTCTGAAAATGAGCTGATCAGATTGTGTCCACTTTATGATGTCATAACGATTTTTTGGCTTGTGTAACCCAGTGGCGGTTCTAGAACATTTTACATGGGGTGGCAAAGGGGGGGGCAAGAGGTCATGCCAGGGTGGCATGGGATGGCGGACAGTACGTAGTATTTTATACTGTTTAACCTATTTATTGTTAAATCATGCCCTAACACAAGTGTTCTTAATGCACAAGAGAAACAAGGTGTTCAGGCAAACCAACTAAAATATAGTATAAAACAGCAAACAGTACTCATGATACCCTAGAACTCTGTTTACTGTAAGTACAGTAAAGGTTATTAGTTATAATTAAGTACACAAATGACATCACCCATCTCTTAAAGGTGGGGTAGGTAATTTTGGAGAAACCAGCTTGAGTGCGCTAGAATTTGAAAATACATAGCCGGGAAAAATCTGCCACTTCCTTACAGAGCCCCTCCTCCAACACACACAAACACGCACATGACCAATGAGCCAGTAATGTGAATGGTCTCGTGTCAGTTCATTTGTCAAAAATACCAAAACAGTGCTAAGCGTATCGAACTAAGATTACAATGCATCAGTTCAGCAAATCCTCCAAGGATGAATGTAAGCCAAAGTTATTGTAATAAATTAATGATTACATTTTTTATGTAAAAACATATATATGATACAAATCTAGTGATGCACCAATGTAAAATGTCTTAGTTGATGCTGCTAACGATGTTCAGAATACCAATTTAGCCGAGGCAGTAAACTTACAAGTTATGCGAACATGTAAGCAAAGCATAAATTATAGCTACGTTGACGTTACTTTGAATCGCGCGGGTAAGCTAAACCGTTAGCAAGTAGCTATAGCTAGCCAGATATATTAAATAAATACTTTGTCATACAATCTAAATGTTGTGCTTTTTGGCGTTACCTGGTGATTTCAAAGTAAGCTCTCTGGGAAATGTTGACTTACTCTCAGTGTTCGACATGAAGCTAGAAGCTACCATTACAGTACACAGTTGATCCTGAGCAGTGGCGGTTCTAGACCAATTTGACTGGGGGGGCCACTGGGGGGGCCAGTTATTTTCTGAGGGGGGCACAATAAATGCAGGACGAAAAAGAGAACTAGACAGTATGAAGTAATTGCGCATAAGAAAACAATGCAATACAGTTATTGGTATTTGTTTCAGTACACTTATTTATTTCAGATAGATCTTATAGTTATTACTGTTAGCTTCAGCTTAAGTTATAGTGCAATGTTTGCACTAAAACCACATCATATTTATATAAAAAATAAAGGCAATGAACAGTTACATCTCTACTTTACATAAGGGTGTCTGCACAATCTCACATTACATTAACAAAATCCTGCGTTTTTTGGCAAAACGAGTACCAGAAAATATACATTTAAAAAAAAAAAAAAAAACTTTTCATTGTTAGGGGGACCACAGGGGGGTCAGAGGTCAGTGTTAGGGGCACTGGCCACCCCTGCCCCCCCCCCCTAGAACCGCCCTTGATCATGAGTCCTGTCAGTTAAAGTGTTTCATAGTTAGCTTAGCTAAGCATCAACCTAGCACTGAAATATATGGATGTTATGTGACGGTATTTCTGAGGAAAAGTCAGCTGAAATGGTGGCATAGTTGCCACTGCGTGTCAACAGCATGTTTGAACATATTTGCAGCAGTAAATGTGGCTGTTTGGCCACTGACGTTGCCATAACAACACCTGAATTTAAATGTACAACCTCTTTTTGTGACAGATATTTGCATGAAATTATAATTCTTCTGATTGATATTTCCTATTGACAGCTAGTTTCTATGTGAACATTATGAGATGGACAGCCAGCTAACAAGCTTTTTATAGAAATATTTCAGATCAAAGTTAATCCAGTTGGGCTCCTGAAAGGGGGAAGGGACACTATGCTCCCAAATATTAAGCCTTGACCCCCATCTTAAAATTGATATAATCAAAAAATGAGACAGTGTGGTGACACTCATTTTAATGAAGACACTTTTGTGTATTTTGAAATTCATTTATTTGACAGAGCTGGAAACTGATTGACTTACATACTTGTTTGTGTTTACCTACACAGTCATCACAGATGAGCCAAACAGAGTAGAGGATGAAGAAAGGAGAACAGGAGAAAGGGATACACAAGAAGGAGATACAACAGACAAGAACGACAATGGAGACAACAATGAACAGGAACACCAGAACAGACAAGAGTCAATGGGTAACATGACTGATTTAGGGACTGCAGATACAGGGCCAAGGCAAGTGAGACATCACTGCTTTCCATCCAGCATGTTTGGCCAGCAAAAGAGATAATTTCAACCGCAAACAGCAAGTGATCTCAATGGGATGTATCTGTATAAATAAAGGTTTGAAATGAAATGATAAGGGAAACAGCAAGTGAGGAGGGAAACAGCAAGAGATGAAGGAAGCCGCAAGTGAGGAGGGATTATTATTTCCTCCTTCCATCCCTTTTTTCTGTTTAATCTGATTACTAACAACTTCTAATAATTTGACATATTTTATGATTTAATTGGAAAATGAAGTGTTTTTAAATAATAAACCCATTTCTGATTCTGATTCTTATTTATTGTTTTACATATGGGTGTTGAGAGATGTATCCATGTCTCTTAATGTTGCTCTCAAAGTGCACAAGATTGATGCTGTTAACTTCAATATTTAAAAAAAATCTTCCTGGGGGATCCCAGAGGAGGTGAGTTCCCCCCAAAATGGTACTTTATCTCTGCTTATGTAACTCCGGTGTAGTGTCCCCTCGGCAACAGATCACTCAGAGCTGGCATTTCAATGGACAGCTTATAAAAAGGACACGTGAGCTGCATTGCTTAAGAGATCCTCGCATGCTATCTCTTTTACAAAATAAGTGTCCAGTCAACAACAAAACATCAGTGATCGTATAGTGGTAGTATATTTTTCACAAGCAATGTGAAACATTAAACTTATACAAACTGGTGTACAAAACTCACATACCTGCGTTGATCTCCTGGAGTGTCTCTACTCTTTCTTCTCCACATCTCTTGTCCACCATCAGAGATTGCAAACATTCCTTACAGAGCCCCTCCTCCAACACACACAAACGCGCACATGACCAATGAGGGCACGAGATAAGTTTGTGCACCGATGGAAGGCTGACAGGCAGGTAGGCCATCCAGTTATTTTAGCCGGGCCGGCTAAAATGATTGGTCATGCTTTTTACAGTACTACGGCTTCCACAGATGACATTTTTTAATGGATTTGTTGTCAAAGCACAACCTGTTAAACCCCGAGCCTGTTTTTCAGGTTTCAGGCTCGAAAATGACATTCCCAGAACAAATGACCATATCTTCCCTTCTAAAAGGGTTAGATTAATAATCTTTTTTCTCAAAGTATTGATAAACCTGTGAGTTAGATGTAGAAAAGTCAGATTCAATATAGATGTTTTTTAATTTAAATAAAATTCAGATTGAACATGGTAAAAAACTGTAAATTATAGTGTCCGTCCAAAAGATATGTTGTACTTATAGTGAAAACTAACCTTGGATGATGGGTTAGTAGACTAAAAGCTTTAGGAATCCAAAGTACAACATATAATAAGTACCCTGTATCAAGATTGATGCAAAACAAGTGATATTTGACCTTTTTAGACAGATTTAGCAAAACAAACCCTCTTCTGGGGCCATTTGGGTGGATTTTTCATATCTCTGGCCCCCCTTGCTGGATGTTGACATGTAACATCTCTTTCTGACCGTCAGAGCCAATGGAATCGAGGGGAACTCCCACATAGTCCTTATTTGGTAATGTGTGTGTGTTAGACTGCCACATAGCCTAGACCGGAAGCAGCAGCCACTCTGGTGGCTACCATTAGCAGCTAACTTTTGCTCTCAGATTTTTACATAAAAATGGAATTATGGATTATAAATGAAATAATTTGTTTATACAGAGACGTTAATGTCGTTTTAATGCCATTGAACTGGGCCCGGCGCCACGAGGGGGCAAAAGGAGGCATTGCTCCCTCAGTTGTATTCTTTGCCCTCTCACCTTGAGCATCATTCATCCATCAAAAAGTACAATAAATGTCACAATTATAAAA
Organism: Pseudochaenichthys georgianus; assembly: GCF_902827115.2. NCBI lineage: Eukaryota > Metazoa > Chordata > Actinopteri > Perciformes > Channichthyidae > Pseudochaenichthys > Pseudochaenichthys georgianus. The sequence continues at coordinate 7,499,703 of NC_047506.1, read as the reverse complement.
TAACTTTAAATAATTATTTCCCCCAATACAAGTTACTATGTTTAGATCAGATATGTGGGATGCAGTCAAGCAACGTGTAAAAAAGCCTCAACCCCAAGTGAGCTTGTAGTCTTAATGTTAGCGTGTGCTTGTAAACACAGTCGGATGGGTGACCAAAACGTCCCCGTTTTCCGGGCAAAGTCCCCGTTTTTGATGGCCGGTACCCGGTTGAAACTCCCGCAAATGCTCCCGTTTTTGAATGTGCGTTAAAAAACATAGAGCAAGGTGATATAAAATGTTACATGTCAGTAAAAACAGAGTAACAGTGTTGTGCCTTTTGTAGCGTTAGCGTATTTCTTCTTCTACTACTTCGTCTACCTCTACTACTTCTTCTTCTTCTTCTTCTTCTTCTTCTACTTCTAATTCAATGTAACTGCCCGCGAAATATTGGACAAAAGAAACTCGGCTAGTAGTGACAACTAAATCCAGAGTATTACAACAAAAGTGCTTTAAACGAGGTAAGTTACGAATTGATGTTCTCAATGGCCAAGTGTGGGATTGAATATTAAATTAGTTTAGATTAGATGTATTGTCCCCAGGGAAATTTGTTTTACAGCATTGTGAAAACAATATGAAATCAACAACAAATAAGACAGACAAATTAAGCTTAGCGCAAGTTCAGACAGGAAGACCTATCACTCCGTATTGCACGTCATGGCAATACTCGCTCCCTTCACTAGATGACAGGGAGCGCCACTCCTTAGCCAACCTATCACTTCCCTCCATTCACAAGCCTAATTATCGCATCTGTTAATCCCTCTATATATGCTCTCCCCTTTTCTATCAGCTGTCTTTCAGGTGTCAACGCGCAACCCTCCTCCACCCCTTCGCCTCCTGCTTCCAACTCAGGGCCAAGCTTAACCTCCTCCCTTCCAACCGGACCTAACCACTTATCACCATCACCAGTGTCAAGACCCGGGGGGGTTCATCGGAAACGGTTCTTTCCCTTCCCGAATGATATCCTACAAAACCTGGGCCTAATCGCCAAACACCATTTCGTTCTCTTGTTATAAACTGTCATCATTATGTTTCATTTATATAATGTGACCGATAATAAACATGTATTCCATACATTACGTCTCTCCTGATTGAACTACAGATAGCACCACACATGATGGTTACCTGTTATTATTTAGGGCTGCCTGTATGGATCAGGCTTTTGCCAAAGCGAGCCCTTTTACTATAATAATAATAATAATAATAATAATAATAATAGGTATGTATTATATAAACCGTATCGGTACAATGAGCGACATCTAGTGGCGGATTGTGGAAAATGTATCTGATTTTTCTCATGGCAGTTAGACTCTAGAGACAAACCAGGGGACTTTATTTTTAATCTGTGTCTGTCCATTTGGTGTAGTATTTTATCTTATATTACAGTTTGTCTTTATATTATTCACTTTCTTATGAAATGCCAGGTTTTAGGCCTTGATTTGAAGATTCAATCCTGAAAATAAAAAAATCAACCAGATGAATTGTTCTTTAATCCTGATATAGAGTAAGTAAGTAAATCTGATAGGATGACGAGTTAAGGGATAGAGGAGAAAAGATTATGGCATAATTACAGAGCCTGTCAATTTATACATTTATACAAATCAATGTATACATTTAAGTCAATGTTAGTCTGTTAACCAAAGTGCAGCCATCTGATAATGTACTATCTATTATTAAAGATCAGAGGAAAATAACAGAATGGTAAATCCGGAATAATAATAAAGAAGCAAAGAGATTGTAGAGCAGTGAGAAGGAAAAAAGCTGTATGTGTCAATTCATTACATTACCAGTATTTTTCGTTATCGCCCCCTCTGATTTTTTAACAGCCCCCTCAGTCATTTCATCCTGGAGCCGGGCCTGCAATGAACATGTCTTTTGATCAGATTGACAGCTACGGTGAGACGATCTCCCTAGAAGCTCCGTAAAGGTATGTGTTGTGATGTCTTTGTTTGCTTCCCCTGTTGCGAGTTCGGATCACTCAGTGATGATACTATATACCTAAATAATCTATGGAACCTCAGCTTTAATCGGATATCTTGTATGTGCAGCTACGATAAGTAATAAGGGTGCTTTTATCTTGAGTTCTGTGCCAATGTCCGTTAGCATTTTTTGCTAAGGGGTCATTTAGATGCTTCTTATGAGACTTGTGTTTTGGTAAAAAATGGTTTGTATCGTCAGATAGCTGAGATTATTTCCGTTAATCTGGTATAACACATTAATAGGTTCTTAAATATTAAGATCTCCTGAGACACAGTGTCGTGAAAAAAAAACTCAGGGTCCCCGCCTTAACAGGTTAAATTGCTATCGGGATGTTAAGAGCATTCCATGGAATATAACAAAAAGTGTATCTCGAGCCGGTTTCTCAAACTTACCTACCCCACCTTTAAGAGAGCTAAAGGTGACCTGTGCAGCAACACATTTCAATCAATGTTTGTCAATACTAAGAGCCGCTAGATTGTGCTGCTGTAATAGAATATGTATGCAAGGAGAATAAAAACATACGGTCCAGCTGGAGTTTCATCTGCCTCCTGATCCCTGCCGCCTCTGTCCCTCTTTCTGACACTTCATCTTTATTCCTCACATACATTTCTTCTTCTTCACTAATGTCTTCATCTCCTCCTTTTCCTCCTGCTCTGACCCTCCTGGTCTCTTCAGTGAACTCTCTTTTCCTTTTCCTCTTTCTGTTCGTCCTGATCACTTCTCAGATATGTCTTTTTGTTGTTGTTGAATCACTCCAGCTACTCTGGCCTGCAAAAGTCTACTTGTGAAAAACACTGGTACAAATGTTTGTATAACTTTACACGTTAGGGCCATGTAGTTAATAAGTAGCATATAATAAATATAAAATAAGAAAGTATTTATCAAACGCACAAAGGCAGCTGTGTTTGATGGCAAAGGGTGTATCCTGGTTTAATATATCTGGCCTCATTGCTGTGATGTGTAATTTACGTGGATTTAATAGTAGGCCTACTGCATAGTTTGTGGATATAGTGTAGTTTTGTTTCTACAAGTACAGTTTTAGGGACACAAAAGTTAGGGGGGCAGCTGGGGGGCAAGGCTCTTCCCTCCCCCCGTAGATCCGCCCCTGGTGTAACCATTAGCCAATAACCAACCAAGGTAAAGTAGTATATTATTATGGTTATGTTATCTTGTTTTTTATATGTAAGAGCATTTTAGTGTTGTAGTTGGTTAATTTGGACCAAATGTACTTGAAATACTGTGTAGATTAGTAGTACAGTACTGCATTATACCATATCAGCATCTCATGTGTTTTTAAAATAACTAGTCGTTTCAATATAACCGTTAAAGTGCACCTATCATGCTATTTTTAGGCAATAGCATAGGTCTCAGATATATAAAAATATATAAAACATGTCCATGAAGTGTTTTTCTCTATTTTACTTCCTGTTTCAAAACTGCTGATTTGGGGTATAAAGCTTTTTTTTTAAAAATTGATAAAATAAAAAGGAGGGGGCTGAGCTCATGCGGGTCCCGGCAGCTACTCTCTAGACTAAATACTGCAGTGATGAAATGCCATATCATGGATTATCAAGGATTACTTCTGAAACAGTATGGAGCTCAAAGGCTTTCTCTCTTGCCGGTTATACCACAAGGTGAGTTCCTTTTTATTTCCTGCTTCTTCACACACATGCTCTCCAGTACAGGTTAGCTCTGAGTGTTAGCGATGCTAATGTAAACATGCACCGACCATAGTACGTCCAAAACAGTCAGGCATTGTTTCTGATAGGGCCGTGGGGGTAAAGCCAGCCTACATTTCCGATATTACGTCATATCGGACGCAAATCTGGATCAGCTCCGTTGTACCCCCGTTTTTAGAGATTTGGGTAGGAGGAAAAGAGAAAGGGTTTTATTTTCTGACGCTGCGTGAGTTCCCTGACTCACCGGGGACACATATTTATGTATAAAAAACGTAAAAAAGTGCATTTTGCATGATAGGTCCCCTTTAAAATAGGGGTTCAAAAAGAATGTTGATGCTGTTGCATCTGACAGAGATGTAAATAATCACATTAACAAGGCTCCATTCTAATAATGCTTTTTCTTGCTTTGGCTAGTGAACATGTCTGTTGTTTTTGTCAATGTGTGTAGCGGGATAAAGTACTTTATAAGTCCTGCACTCAAATCCCTACATGAGTAGAAAAGCACATAATTAGTATCAGCAACATGTAAAGTAGGCTACTGAATCAGCTGTAACATTTCTCCTGTGTCTATTATATCCATTATATATTACATTTTTAGATTGTGAGTACTGATGCAACAATGTGCAAGCTGCATTTGACTGTTTACTGTATCTGCTCATAATAAGGTCAGTTCAACCACTTAATGTACAGTTTGTTAGTCCACAAAATATGAGTTATTCAAATGTGTGACAGGTGTGAAGATAATTGTAAGGCCTCACACCTGTCACACACTTTTCATTTGTATCAACTTGTTACAGTGGCTGACACGGCCAAGTACATTACAACAGCCCAAAACACTTCCATTAGTGGAAACTTGCTATAGCTTAAAAAACGATGCAACTAATAAATCACAAATGTCAGTAACTTGACAACACATTTTTTGAATGACAGTTTGTTTATGGCCGCTGTCTGGTTACTTTATTAAGTAAATGTTGTCAAATGATGTACCTAAATACAATTTGGAGGTACATGTACGTTTACTTACATTTTACAACTACTTCTACTCCACTACATTTTGCACTTGTTCCTCCACTATACTGTATGATAAATGGAGTTACTAGCAGATTCAGTTAAATAATACAAAACAGAAATTCATTATAATTATTTCCGTTAAGGTAACACACAACTTTTTTTAAACTTAGGGGGACATTCAAATACTGCAGTATTTAATATAATTAAAATGTGCCCCAACTTTATCAGCTACATCAATTAAAGTAAAGCATGTCAGCCAGTGAATCGATCATATAATGAAATGTTATATTTCATTATTCTGCCTGATGAGTACTTTGATACTTTATTACATTTTAAGTAAATATTTGTGAGCTTTTACACATGTGAGTTGTCATTTTAAATGTGGGACTTTTACTTGTACTTGTAAGTATTTATAATCTGTATTGCTTATTTTATTCAAGTAAAGTATCTGAAACACTGCTTCCACTAATAGTGATTTGGCTCAAATTTAGTCCAAAATCCATGATATGGCATCCTTATATTCAGCAGGTTGTTCTCTGTCCACAGATTCTTCTTGCTGTGAAGCACTAAATTGCAGGATTAGACAACGGCAGGAGTGATTGGACATAATTAGCCAATTTGGACATTTTAAAGATTAAGTTTATCATCCTCTGTTTCTGTTGAGAGAGAAATGGTCAGGCTGCAGAGTAGTCTTTTCTTTCTTCTAATCTAAGTCACCGCTGTGATCTGAGTTGCCATTACAACTATCAATTTTAAGATTGTCTGGACTGCTGCTGTTCTGGGATTATTACAATTATCCGCAGAAAACATCGTCATATCCGCAGACTATGCTGTGCAAACTCGTTGTCCCTTCCTACTCCCCTGGATCAGACGTGCATTTCGTAAAGAGTATTTGTCTTTTTAAATCAAGCCATTTATTTGGCTGAACAGAAGATAGAGAATGGTGAGGGTGGATGTGTTTGGGTGATTTAAAACCATCAAATAAAATCATCCAGTTTCCTACTGCAACATTTATTTCTTTCAACCATTTCTGTTGTTTGTATTAATATAAATTAATAAAAAACAGTATCAAAATAATGCAATGCACAGAAAACCACAGTCACTGTACTATAATATCCACTTGTACAAAAATATATTTAATAAACTAGTGTTTATTTTATTGGACTTTAGCATAATACTGTAGTCATATTAGGGTGGTCCTTAGTGCGATGTACATTTTTGAATTCCTTTTATTTGAAGCTCCAACCACCGGAATTTGTTATGATAGTCAAGAAAACTCTCCTGGCTCTCCAGCCACAATGCTGCAACTGAGGCTAAACTTCAAGGTGGATGAGGGAGGGGTAAATGTTGTCAGATTGAGGAAAAAATTCACCAGGAGAGTTTTCTTGACTAATAGAATTCATTCTGGGGTTGGAGCTTAGACTTTCCGATTTTCAATTTTAAGGACCACCCTAATATATATATACAAAACAAACAAAACAGAGGTTAAAAGCAATTATCCTGATGATTGTTCGATTATGTCGATCACCTGCACCTGAATTATTTTTATTTATTTGACCACTAAAGCACATAAATAAATATCAGTGCTCAAAGGTTACATTTGTACTTACATTTTCTAACCAGCAGATGGAAGCTTTGTCATTGTGTTTTCCTCTACAGTCATACCATGTAAGGACACCCATGTCTAAATAATGACTTGACTTTGATAAATCATTGCCAGTTCCCCTAAAGCTGTGTCTTAAATATCACATCTGCAGTTAATTAATCCATATCAACAGAAATCATTCTCATACAGAAGCTGCCAGTCAAACAAGGCTTCTTAGGAGGCTGCTAATCTCCCTGTTTTGGCACAGTGCATGTGTGCTAAATAAAATCAACTGTTGTGGGAAACTTAAAATACCAAAATGCAGGTACAGGAAGGTGTCTATCCTAATAGTACTGGTGAAAAGATATTGGTATTTGATCTTATGCAGTTGTAAAGTGTTTTTGTTGAGTTTGGGAGATGAACAGCTGCTGTTTCTCAAGGAGAAATCAAAGAAAGGTTCCTTTAACAATTTGACCACAAATACTGTACATGACTAAATATTTTATTATTTATTTTCTTTACAATCTATGGGTTATTTAGAAAATTGTGTTTATGACTACCAATTCCAGCATTAATGACTCATATGATTACCTTGGCCTTGCCTTGAGATGAATATTATTTTTGAAGTGAAAACTTCATTTTCAGACAAAAAGCTACATTTTCAAAAGCAAAATAAATAGAATAAAAAAAGTAAAGTCAGGATTTACAGTATAAATAATAAAAACAGACGTAACTACTGAAAAACACAATACTAACCAGAGTAATCAATTTCACTTTAATAAACTGTGGAGATTATGAATCCCTGAAAGAGTGAATATCAATAAATTGCTTGATGATTTCCCCTCAATTGTCCCCATTTTGAATCCACATGTTCTTTAATTAACTAAAACTGGTCCATAGTAACACATTTAAAATAAACAGACATAAAGAAGATTGTTCACAATGTACTTGCAATGTCTGATCTGTGTGATTTTTTAGAGTCAAATGGACTGAATCAAAATTCAAATGCATCCAGCCTTTCAAAATAAAGGGGAAAAAAATAATGTGTAGTTTTTTGTATGTAACTTTGTTAACATTTACAGAAATAGCTGCCAAACAGGTTAGGTTGTTAGAATTTACTTAATATTTACCCTACCATGAATTGATGTGTTTCCTCCATGTTAATTATTTTTAGTTTTTAATATATCAGGACACCATGGATTCAGCTCGTACTAAAGAAACGCAACACAAAAAAATGTTGAGCCAATATTGTATAGTTTTTTTCTTAAGCCAGTAATAGTTCAATCCAATAATAATTGACATTTGTCCTCAGCAGCAGGAATGTCACGTACAATCGTCAAGTTTAATGCAAAGTTTGTGCATCATTGACTCACTGTTTTCCTTCTGCAAGTAATTAATGGACATCACTGTAGCTAACAACTCCTAACAACATGGAGCAGCATGCATGATATTACCATGTTCAGTGTCTTCCATTTCTACTGAAAATAAATATACAAATATTCTGAAGTCAACAAATTGCATCAAGGAAACAAATGTAACATCAAACTTAATGAGCAAAGGCACACACAAAAAAATCCGTTTTCTTTTGGCACACGAGTCACTCATTGTGACGAGAAAGCAAAAATAACCCAGCTGTCATTTTGAGCAGAGCCCCTTGAGCTATGGCTGATTCTCAGACATTTCTATTCAGGTGGGACGAGAAGTCTTTGGAACCTGTTTGTGGGCCAGCTCTAAGCAAGGACCTCTCTGTATGCAGAGACTAGGTCATGCAAAATGACATATCGTGGCCATAGGGGACATGATATTCTGTCAAAGTCTTTTCTGAAACAGGTGCTGTTTAAAGCATCTGAAAATAAGTCAAATATGGAGCGAAGCCTGCGAGCTAGTTCAGGCAGTCAACTTGAGCACTTATGCTGCATTCATACATAACGCCCCCTTGCCACTCTACAACCAAACAAACAGAGTCTCCTTAATATGCCGCTCTATTTAACCTGCCAGATCTCTCTCTATGCATTGCTTGCTGCTGCTATTGCTGCAGCTGCAGCTACTTCTACGTCGCTGCTGCTTGCCTGCCCCACCACCACCCAAGCTTCCACCTGTAGGCTCGGGGGGTTAGTTATTTAATCATCACTCATCGCGCTATGTATGAGTGATGAGGCCCGAGCCTAGTCGCCAAACTCAACTATATGCTGCTTCTAATAAATATGTTAAAAAAGCATGTGAGTTGTCTGACTGAAATATGTACTGTATGTGCTTTCTTAAAGGAGGTGTTTAAACTAGTGCTGTCAAAATGATCGCGTTAACGGCGGTAATTAATTTTTGGAATTAATTGCGTTAAAATATTTAACGCATTTAACGCATGTGCATAATGGCCCGCCCCAGAGCCCTAGAGATACTAAGAGTTACGACACTCCCATAGACCTCCGTTGTAAAAAATGGCGGCGCCTACTTCCGGGGTATGGACATCGAAATAGTTCAACATATTGTCATTTGGGCGTTGGACCTCATTCACTTACATTACGGCGCGTCGATTAGTTCCAGAGGTAAGTTGCTGAAATATCGAACTCTTTTGAATTGTCAACTGTCTATATTGTATCAGAGGCCCTTTATGATGCTTATACTGGTCTTCATTTGTATATGCACAGCGTAATTATCTATATTTTATCTTGGTTATTACAACCCATTTTGCTAGCATTGCCTGCTAGTTAGCTAGCGCGACTTCGTCAGCTTTGAAGGTAAGATTTCAGTAATGAATCGCTAGCAGCTTATATATCAATGATGCTGGGTAACTAACAAGCAGGATTTAGATTGATTATGTGTTTTTATTGTTATTTTGGTTTTTATCTGCTGAACCTGACCGTGTCAGCCATCCTTAGTCGGCTTTTTCTGTATGATATGACTTAACTGCTAGCACTAGTAGAAATGAGGTGGCGTTTGTGATAAATATTTCATTGCATTTTGGGATATACTAACATTTCATTATGTGACATGTTGACTGTACTTAGATTTGTTGGTACTGTTCCGTGTTAACTTATCTGTACTGTACAACTAGCCTAGCGCTACTTTTTAATGCTTGATGGCATGCTAGGATAGATTCCTTTGTATTGTAATATACACACTAATTTAATGATTGTTCTTCAAAGGTATTATTCAGTCTTAAGAATATAATAGCCTACTGAATAGGCTACTCTACAGCAGTGAATGAAGGATGAGCCTAAAACATGGTCATGCATCCAAAATGTTTATTTTTAAACAAAATAAACACTTTAAAATAATAATTAGCACTTTTTTTTTTATTCAGCCTCATATGTCAGCCTCATATGGCTGTTGCTGCTGCTGAAGGAGGGGGCTGCTGCTGGAGGAGGGTGCTGCTGCTGAAGGAAGAGGAGGCTGGAGGCTGCTGACGGAGGACCGGGAATGGAGATGCCAAGTACATCGATGGCAACGAGTAAGGTGTTTGGCAGTGGCCTAGATGTTATGACCTTCGGTGCAGAGGTCTGTTGGGTCTTCTTTGCCTTCTGACTCTGACTCTTGCTAATCAAATTGTGTTTTTTTTTTAATGCCGAATGAATCCTCTTCTGGTTTACCAGAGCCCTCTCGGCTCTCTTTCTTAGTAACCTCTCCCTTCTCAGTTGCCTCATTAGATCCTCCACGTGAGCCCGGTCACAACTGGCCCTTGGCAGTCTGGTCCCTGGAGCACCTGACCCTGGCAAACTGGCCTCTTCATAGCTGACCCCTGACTGACTGGCTCCTGGCACACTGATCTCTGGTAAGGTGGCCTCTTGATTGTCGGCCCCTGACATACTGGCCCCTGGCAGTCTGCTGACACCTGTCTCACTCTCTCTGTCTGTGATGTCCCTTTCATTCCCTTGGAACTCCACCTCAATATCTCCCTGAATCTCTGTAACAATAACAAGGCAATTGCTGTTATATGTGTATGCTGCCTTTACATGTGCACCTATTGTCGATTAAGGGTACACTACACTCCTATAGTGACATTCATCTAAGTTCGCCTATTGGCAATGTTACAGTATGAAGAGATCTGTAGATTATGTAAATGTGGTATATGAATCTTCAGAGAATCCCTGAACCCTGGTATTTTTGAAGCTGTATAATCTGAAAGTTGCATTAGGAGTGTAGTCTATCCTTGAATTATATAACATGGGAAACATTGTTAGCTTCATATATCATACCAATGTTTGATGTGCAGTAATAGGTGTGGTCATTATTCCTGACAGCTGGAGGCATACTCCTTGACGTGAATTTTCTCCTTTTCGGTTTAGGCCGATGTATAAATACTGTTGAAACAGCATCTGGCCTCAACCTCAAATTTCCTCCTGATTTGTTGCCAATATATTGGTCGTCTTCAAAGTGTACCTGTGGGTAGGTATGTTTGATCAGTTTCCCCTGCACACTTCAAATGTCATTGAAGAGTCATAATGCTCTACACTTGGAAATATGATGCCCTTTAAAATGTTAATAAGTCATGTCACCTCTGTGAACATTACTTACATGACAGAGTTTTCTGCTGTTGTTGTCCTCTTTCAGACACAGGTTTTGTCTGTTGACCATTGCCATCCATCTCTTCCTTCGCTCTACGTCCTTAGGGAAGCCATACATCCGGAACCCCTTCTCGGATCGATTAGAGCACCCAAATGCTATGTATGACAACTGATCTATTAAAATGCAATATAAACGAAAGTGCCATAATATTTATTGTGCAAACATTTTAACATGAATATTGCTATGTCCTCTGTTCAGTCTGCTCCCAACTGTATTCTCTCCCATTATTCACCACTGTTCCTATTCTTGCTCTGCTTTTTAGGGCCCAGGAAACAGATGAAGAGGATGTCCCTTTCACAAAGGAACCTTCTTGTTTTTTTCAAAATGATTAGGCCCCTGGATGCCCTAGACTAGAGTTCTGTATTGCTTTTTTGTAAATAGTTGCTTTTTTGTAAATAGTTGTTTGTAAATATTTGTAAAATGCCCCCACCCACAATTGTTGTTCGCACAATTATGCTTGTGCGAACAACAATTGTGGGTGGGTGCTTATTGTGCTGCAGACATTGAAGGACCTGAGTCTCCTGAGGAAAGACAGGTGAAAGGTGAGGAGAGGTCATCGCTTGGAAGGTTTTATATCCTGTGGTGTCTCAACAGAACTTAATATGAATTGCTTTATTGTCTCGTCGCTGGATCGCCTCCCCCTGGCAAAGTGGCCTCGTCATTTTAATTTGTATTGTTGACAAACCTGTTTGTGTTGCTCTGTTGAACCATGGTTCAACAGGAACTTCTGTAAATAGTTTTGTAAATAGTTTGAATATGTATCATAGTAATCATTTTCAGTCTCCCACTCTCTCAATTTAATTTATCGTTTCTTTGCCCCACCATATATTTTGTTGTCCAAGGGCACTAATTTGGTCTGTGTTGAAGATTGTTTTACACTTTAGATTAATCAAAATTGTGTTTTTTGACTGAATTAATCATTTTCTGTTGAACCCTAACCCTCTTTGTTCTCATTCTCATTCATTTGACTTTGTTTTGTTCTAACACACATCACTTTTTCCATACACTGTTCCAGTGTTGTAGTCAAGTCACCAATTCACGAGTCCAAGTCACCCTCGAGTCACCACTCTTCGAGTCCGAGTCCAAGTCCGAGTCACCAAGGGAGAGTCGTAGTCGAGTCCGAGTCCAAGTCCGAGTCACCCAAGGAGTGTCAAAGTCGAGTCCGAGTCATCATTACCTGTGTTCGAGTCCGAGTCCAATTCCGAGTCACTTAAGAAGAGTCCAAGTCAAGTCCGAGTCACAAGTCTTCATGTATTAATCTTCGTGGATATATGTTTTGAAATGTAGCTGCTCCTCTACATTGCTGTTATCCTGTCTATTGAACTGCTGTGAAGCGAGTTTGGCTACAATTATTATATTTCTAATATTAATATTATTATTATATATAAATAAACTATATTTAAAATGAGTTACCTTTTAGAGAAGTGATTATATTTGTATGCCAATATTTTCCTATGGTAAAGTTTTCGTTTTGCACTTTTATTTTGATAGTAATAAGATCGGGACTCTTATTTTGAAGGAACTTTTACGGGTTAAATCAGTTTACTGATAAAGATTTATCCCCAGAAAGCACATGGCTACTTAGCATGCAAAATGACGTCATTCTGCATGTTAAGTATGTGCTTTCGTTATCGGCTGAATCTTTATTTATTGATTAGATCACGTTACTCTGATGATAGTGTTCAAGACAGCCTATATGTCTGAACTCGATCCTTAGAGTAATGTGTTACGGAGCATTCTCTTCTTATTGTTTCCACATAACGAGCATTTTGCGCTGCTCTTTTCCAATGCGGAAGCAGAATGTGTGAAAGCATACAGCATGATGCGGGGTGTGTCTGTAGACATCTCTAGACTGGAATAGCGGGGCCCAGTACGTGAACTCGCCAAACAGGATAGAGGACATCAGACTCCAGAGAAAATGTGCTCAAGTCCGAGTTCAAGTCGGAGCGTCAATGTACAAGTCGAGTCCGAGTCATCGTGGGGGGGGGAATTCCCGAGTCCAAGTCATCCTGTGCGAGAATTCACGAGTCCAAGTCCGAGTCGCGTCAATCAGTGCGCGAGTCCGAGTCGAGTCACGAGTCCCGAAAATCGGCACTCAAGTCCGACTCGAGTACTCCATCTCTGCACTGTTCTTAATAAGTAATAGGCTACCAAGCTTTCCGTTTTCACCCTGCCTCTCCAAATGCAAAACTGTCAATAAAAAGTATGCAATAATGCAATTACAGCTGAAAAAGTACTTGGGTGTGTGTGTTTTTTTAATATATATATTTACCATTCAATAACGCAATCGCTGCTGTCTGTCTGTCCCATATAAGAACATGACAGCGCAACTATACTACGGACGTGACTGCCCTGACAGTGACAGCAACATAGCCTGCTTGTGCTACCACACTTTCCCCTCAAAATATCGTTAAATAACGAAACTTGTAAATATTGCCAATCCATACAAAGTGTAACCACATCATGTAAATATGAAAGCAATCTTTAAAAAATAACAGCGTTGGTTTAATCTATGACTATTTTGACCATGTTTGTGCTGTTTTTGCCATAGAGAAGCATTGCCACGGAAGTGCGTTTTGAACTATCCCGGCATACATTAACCACGTGACCGGCTGGCGGCGACATCAAAGTGTGTCGTAACTCTTATCTCTCTATGGCTCTGGCCCGCCCCATACGTGCCACCAGTGGCAGCGCCAGGGTATGGCTGGGGTAGGCTACACCCATACCAAGAAATGGCTTAGCCCCACCATGAAAAATGATGTTAAAGTAAGCAAAATAAAGTCTGCCAAATCGCGCGGAGTAAATTGCACAGACAGCAGTTAGTAAGACTGATTTCAGTCGCCACGGTTTTGAAAACTTTTGTCACGTAGTGATCGTCTTCTCAATAGAACATCTTTGATAACGGCGTGGTGTTGTTGCAGGAAGTCCCGACGCAGAATACGTTTGCTGTAGTACAGGGCGGCAGAGCCATATAATAGTAATAATATGGCTCTGATACAGGGGTGCACATAACTGGTACGCAGGTTATGTGCGTAATCTGAAATGCGTACCGTCACTTGTGTCACAAAGCGCATTTGCGTACCGACGTACTTGTGAAGCTTTTCCAGAAGGCGGTTAGATCACCGGACGACAGAGTCGGTCTCCGTGTGCACAGACAGGGCTGCTGTTAACGTCGGTCTGTACAACGGAACTGTGCCAAAACTACGCCAACCGGCTGCGGAGGGAGACTCCCCCCTTCACTGGAGAACTGCGCTAAAACAGCTGATCACAACGTTCACACTCTGTGGTCACGAAGTACTCCACTAGCGCGCCCCCCCCCCTCTGTCGACTTTCCTGAAGTACTCCCCCGTTGATAGAAATCAACACGTAATGAATTAAAGGGAAATGGAAACACTTTTCAAACTGCTTTCCATGCGACAATATTACCATTAGGAAATGTATTTATCTAGTCTATTTCCAATGTAAACGATCGAGATACGCGAATTTACTTTTTGAAATACGTGCCTAATGACCATGGGCGCTTCCATTGCTCCGGGACTTTTCCAGTGACGTCACTGATTGGGTGCGGCTTCCTGGGCCAAAGCTCAATAACAAACAACATGGCGTGCAATGCACCAGTAGTTTACATTACAAGAAAACGGTCGTCGTCAGGAGTTTATTGTATTGCCCCAGGCTGCACAAATGGATTTTATACAAAGAAGGAAGAAGTACATTTCCATAGGCTGCCACTAAAGGATGAGAAGCTGCTCAAAGTCCAGTCTGGATGCCTGGTTCAATACAAAACATTGGATTTGAAGCCAGGATCTGTTCCCACAATATTCGATTTCTCAACGTATGCAGTCGGGAACACCGACCGTCCCAGCACGCCGGCCGCGCAAGACAATGACAGTGTCAACAAACGTGAAGTTCGAGCCACCAAACGAGTTGCTTCAGCTGCCGAGAGAGAGGTAAATATTGCAGCACTACCAGATTACTAGCTCACACATGTATTTACTGACACAGTGTGACCTTATTAATTAACGCAATCGCGTCCAAACTAAATGGTAGCTATTATTATGACGCACAATTGGGGGTGTTCTATAGCTCAACTAATTAAACTGGCATACACACGCTCATCTGTCGAAAACAGCCCTAAAAAGGCTAGTATTGCTATTGATGGATGGTATTGCAGGACCCAGAGCGCACGGAGCGGACAGCAGATAACGGAATTGCAGTTGTATTGCTTATAGATTATCAGAACATTTCAAAGGGGACACAGCCCCATTGTATATTAACCTATGGATTAACTACATCATCGTTTTTATCGTTGTAATGCCATTGAAGACCAGTTTAGACCAGACAATGAGGAAGGTAAGCCGTTAGCCTGGCGTATGTTAGTACCTAGCGCCACTTGTTTTGATGTACGTTTTTGTGGATAACCTCGCGAGTTTGTATCTTTCAGTGTTGAGGTGGGCACCGTTAGATTCTGTGTCTCCTTGCGATCATAAACGATGTGTTGGATGTGCGGCTAGGATAAGTAATAAGGGAGCTATCGGTGCAGTAATAGGTTAGCATTTTCGCTCGGGGCTAATTCAGAGGCTCACTGTTAGCATTGTGTTTTTTTAATTTTTTTATTCCGGATCGTATGCCACTCTATTCGACCGAATCGGTTCAAAAGCATAGGCCATGGGATGCCTGGTAACTGTAGATGCTTCCACATCAATGTCATCTCCCGACGAATAGTCAAATTCATCGTTCAAAACGTCGATCTCATTGCAAAATTCCTCCATCGCTGCCATATCTGCTACGTTGTGTTGGCTTTTGGTGGAGCGAAAACACAGCCAGTGACGTCACCATTTGGGACTCCCCTAATGGCGGTGGCCTGGTCCCGGAATTCCCCACCCGGCCGGCGGATAATTAATTTTCTTTTGGCGAGTAATATCATATACAATAAATATTACGATCAATATCCATTGTAAAATGAATAAACTACCGGAATATTATAACTGTAATTGGTGTTTCCTTTCCCCTTTAAGACCCCACGGTTTGATGATTGATAGGTGTGTGGGTTGTCTTTCATTTTGACATGCAGAAAAATGTTATAATAAACATAGATACTGTATGTTAAATTGATATATCCGCCTTCTTTCATTTATCTTTCCATTCCCACAACAATAAACATAAATAAATGGCATTTTTTGGACATAGTTCGAATGGTGATTAATCATGATTAATTTTTAAGCTGTGATTAATCTGATTAAAAATTGTAATCGTTTGACAGCCCTAGTTTAAACGGGTTTAAATTCAGTTTATATGCTATTGATAAAAATACAAAACACGTAGTGCAAAAACATTTGCACATACTGTAGTTACAGAGGCTGGTAGTTTTAACCACCTTGACAACATGAAAAGACACTGAACAGTTAGTGTCTTTATTTGGATGCAACAGAGCATGAATGCACATGAGAGGTGGTTGGCCCAGAAATCAATTCCACAAAACAAGACACAATGAGCAGTGTGCTCACAATGTGCAACAGACCTGTGATTCACAGCATGTCAAACAAGCATAGAAGCATAACGAAGAAAACATAGACCTTTCTAAAAAAAGGTTTACTTGTCGCTGTATTCTATTCAGGCAGTCATCGGTTATTGCCAAGGCTTCACTATTGTTATTTCTGGTATTCTGACATGGCACAGTGCACAGATGAGATTTGTTTTCTTTCTTTACAATATTTGTATTGACGTTTTCAAATATAACGAACATTACAGATACGTAAAACGGTCATTCTAGGTGACAGATACAGTGTAAAATCAATTGAATAGAAACGTAAATAAACGCAGGTCAGTATACAGATGATACATGAATAACAAAGTACAGAAATCTGAAAGAATATGACGTGGGCTACTACACTGTATAATTGTATTCCCGTTGCCCCCCTCCCGCCCCGGTCTTTGGTTTTATTGATCATTACCAACATCCCAGATATTTTCTAAAACTGCCAGCTTTCCTTTAGTAATGTATGGTAGTTTTTCTAAAGCAACACATGCTGACAGATCCTTAATATGCTGCAGCTCGTGTACTAACCAGAGTTAGGAAAAGGGACCACATTACTCCTGTTCTGGCTGCCTTACACTGGCTCCCTATAGAACACAGGATAGAATTTTAAATTCTTCTTCTCGCCTACAAAGCCCTTAATGGGCAGGCGCCATCTTACCTTAAAGAACTCATTATACCCTGCTGTCCTATTAGGGCATTGCGTTCCAAAAATGCAGGGTTGTTGGTTGTTCCTAGAGTCTCTAAAAGTACAATGGGAGCCAGAGCCTTTTCTTATCAAGCTCCACATTTGTGGAATCAGCTTCCAGTTTGTGTTCGGGCGGCAGACACCCTATCCGTTTTTAAAGGAATGGTATGCTCATGACACTCATTTTTTAAAAATTATCATCCGATAAAACAGACCAGTCTCTGCCAGTCTCTCTTTTTTTTTTTTTAATCCGATGACATTATCAGTGATTTTAAACTGATTATATACCGAAATAACATCAACACTGTGGGCGCCGCCATTTCCCGGACGTGACGTAATCCATGCGTTTGGTTTTCGAAGACACGTTGATCTCCATGTTATTTACTGTAGTTTCTCTATTCAAATATGCCTCACTGTATCGCGAAATATTGCCATAATTCGGATAGGAACAATCCACGGAATGCTCGGTTCCATCTGTTGCCAAAAGGTAAGCATAAGAAGTACATTCGGAGGCAGTGGCTAGCGAAATGTGGCCGGCCCGAACCGAAAGATTCACAGGCTCATGAATGCAGCGAACATTTCACATTTCCGGACGACTACTCTGAGAGTATGATCAAACATAACATGGGATTTAAAGAACAACCATTACTCAATGGAGATGCAGTACCATCGGTCTTTCTGGTGTCATCACCGACCAGGACACCAGTTCGGCCAGTAGAGAAATCGCCCTCTGCAAGTGTGAAGCGACGGAGGAGCAGAAGTAGTGCTCGGAGTAAGAATAAGGTATGTTATAGCGCATTTCCATTGCAGCGGCTAGCCCCATTTTAACGTCCAGGCCAGGACAGTTTTTGGTGGCCTTTCCATATAGCGTAGTACCGGCTAGTGTGTATTTCCCCCCAGTTTTTCCGGCCCCATAAAATCGTGATTCTATGGCCAGGGACAACGAAGCTGAGTATGCTAAACTAGAGAGGGAATCGCTAGCAAGGGTGGTACTACATGCATACATATAGTATCTTATATCATCTTCCCATTATACACACATGCATTTCCAAACATCTGGACTACCTATGTTGCAAATGTATTATCTTTTCAATTTACACACGGCATCTATTGCACGTCTGTCCGTCCTGGGAGAGGGATCCCTCCTCTGTTGCTCTCCCTGAGGTTTCTCCCATGTTCCCTTTAAACTGTGGGTTTTCTTCGGAAGTTTTTCCTTGTACGATGTGAGGGTCTAAGGACAGAGGGTGTCGTATTGTCATACTGATATGTATGGATGAATTCCCCCATCCAATCTCTTCACATTGGTCAAAACTTGTTCCTCTGCTGACGAGTCCGAACTGAAATACCCCACCATGTTTCCGTGTGTTGACAAAGTGAACGCATGGATGACGTCACGACCATCACGTGACTACTGAAAATGGCAAACATGGAGGCGGCCAGACGGAATATACAGGTCTTGATAAAAAAGAGCTATAAAATCATTATTTACCGGGGAATATCGCTGATTTCTTCAGGGTATGGTTTAAACATAACGTTTCACTAAATACTGAAGTTTTGATTCATTATCTAATGAGTGACCATTCCTTTAAGAGTGCGCTTAAGACCTTCCTTTTTGATAAAGCTTATAGTTAGGGCTGATTAGATTCAGCCCCTAGTTTTGCTGATATAGGCTTAGTTTGTCGGGGGACATCTTACTTCTTCCTTCTCTCTGTCTATACCTGTGTACTCTCATGTTCCGATTAACCCAGCTTCCCCAAATGTCTTTCTTTTTGGTGTCTATATACGCCGGGATCCGGAGACATGGAGGATCCTGCGGTCCTGTGTCCTGGATCGCGAGCCCTGGTTCGCGAGTCGTGGCTGTGGTCCTGGATCATTGGTCCTGGATGGATATCCTCGTGGATTCATCTTCCTATTATAGACACATGCATTTCCAAACATTTGGACTACCTATGTTGCAAATGTATTATCTTTTCAATTTACACACGGCATCTGCATTTGCCACTCTACAACCAACCAAACAGAGTCTCCTTAATATGCCGCTCTATTTAACCTGCCAGATCTCTCTCTATGCATTGCTTGCTGCTGCTATTGCTGCAGCTACTTCTAAGTCGCTGCTGCTTGCCTGCCCCACCACCACCCAAGCTTCCACCTGTAGGCTCAGGGGGTTAGTTATTTAATCATAACTCATCGTGCTATGTATATCTGTGGAGTGATGAGGCCCGAGCCTAGTCGCCAAACACAACTATATGCTGCTTCTAATAAATATGTTAAAGAAGCATGTGAGTTGTCTGACTGAAATATGTACTGTATGTGCTTTCTTAAAGGAGGTGTTTAAACGGGTTTAAATTCAGTTTATATGCTATCGATAAAAATACAAAACATGTAGTGCAAAAACATTTGCACATACTGTAGTTACAGAGGCTGGTAGTTTTAACCACCTTGACAACATGAAAAGACACTGAACAGTTAGTGTCTTTATTTGGATGCAACAGAGCATGAATGCACATGAGAGGTGGTTGGCCCAGAAATCAATTCCACAAAACAAGACACAATGAGCAGTGTGCTCACAATGTGCAACAGACCTGTGATTCACAGCATGTCAAAGAAGCATAGAAGCATAACGAAGAAAACATAGACCTTTCTAAAAAAAGGTTTACTTGTCGCTGTATTCTATTCAGGCAGTCATCGGTTATTGCCAAGGCTTCACTATTGTTATTTCTGGTATTCTGACATGGCACAGTGCACAGATGAGATTTGTTTTCTTTCTTTACAATATTTGTATTGACGTTTTCAAATATAACGAACATTACAGATACGTAATACGGTCATTCTAGGTGGCAGATACAGTGTAAAATCAATTGAATAGAAACGTAAATAAACGCAGGTCAGTATACAGATGATACATGAATAACAAAGTACAGAAATCTGAAAGAATATGACGTGGGCTACTACACTGTATAATCTTATTCCCGTTGCCCCCCTCCCGCCCCGGTCTTTGGGTTTATTGATCATTACCAACATCCCAGATATTTTCTAAAACTGCCAGCTTTCCTTTAGTAATGTATGGTAGTATTTCTAAAGCAACACATGCTGACAGATCCTTAATATGCTGCAGCTTGTGTACTAACCAGAGTTAGGAAAAGGGACCACATTACTCCTGTTCTGGCTGCCTTACACTGGCTCCCTATAGAACACAGGATAGAATTTTAAATTATTCTTCTCGCCTACAAAGCCCTTAATGGGCAGGCGCCATCTTACCTTAAAGAACTCATTATACCCTGCTGTCCTATTAGGGCATTGCGTTCCAAGAATGCAGGGTTGTTGGTTGTTCCTAGAGTCTCTAAAAGTACAATGGGAGCCAGAGCCTTTTCTTATCAAGCTCCACATTTGTGGAATCAGCTTCCAGTTTGTGTTCGGGCGGCAGACACCCTATCCGTTTTTAAGAGTGCGCTTAAGACCTTCCTTTTTGATAAAGCTTATAGTTAGGGCTGATTAGATTCAGCCCCTAGTTTTGCTGATATAGGCTTAGTTTGTCGGGGGACATCTTACTTCTTCCTTCGCTCTGTCTATACCTGTGTACTCTCATGTTCCGATTAACCCAGCTTCCCCAAATGTCTTTCTTTTTGGTGTCTATATACGCCGGGATCCGGAGACATGGATGATCCTGCGGTCCTGTGTCCTGGATCGCGAGCCCTGGATCGCGAGTCGTGGCTGTGGTCCTGGATCATCGGTCCTGGATGGATATCCTCGTGGATTGATCTTCCTATTATACACACATGCATTTCCAAACATTTTGACTACCTATGTTGCAAATGTATTATCTTTTCAATTTACACACGGCATCTATTGCACGTCTGTCCGTCCTGGGAGAGGGATCCCTCCTCTGTTGCTCTCCCTGAGGTTTCTCCCATTTTTCCCTTTAAACTGTGGGTTTTCTCCGGAAGTTTTTCCTTGTACGATGTGAGGGTCTAAGGACAGAGGGTGTCGTATTGTCATACTGATATTCTGTACACACTGTGAAGACCACTGAGACAAATGTAACATTTGTGATATTGGGCTATATAAATAAACATTGATTGATTGATTGATTGATTGATTGATTGATTGATTGATTGATTGATTGATTGATTGATTGATATTCATACTTGGTTTGTTCACATTTCTCCATTCTATAGCTATTGCCCTCTTAGCTTGTAAAAGACACAATAAAAAGACAAATTAATGTTATTTGTGACACCTGCTCTGGGTCAAAGTTTGACAAAATGTCTGTGAAAAAATGGCTGTTTGTCAGATAAATAATGGCTCTTCAACAGCTCCTTGTTTTGTCATGGCTAACAAAATATGACCTTAACATTTATGCCAAAAAAAGAGCTTCAAGAGCATCCCATTGAAGGCGTGTTTCTCAACTTAATGTCTGATATTTACTGACCTTTCAGTTTTAGTTTTTCTTTCACATTTTAGGCTTCTAGATAATTCTCTTAAGGGTCTGCAACCTTTTTGAGCAAAAGAGCCATTTTGCACCCTTTTCCAACAATTAGATTTGTCTGGAGCAAAACATATTTGATGGCTTATAAAGTTGTATTTATTGTTATATCATAGACAAAAACTACATTTTTTTTTATTTATTAAATTATAAAACTGTTAACCTCTAATAAGAAACAAAGAACTCTTATAAGGAGAATAAAAAGTAATACACAGGCCTACTTTAAAATAAATTAAACACAGCACTTGGGGAGTCCTCTGCACATTTGAAGTAAAAAATGCAATTAAAATTGACCCACTTTGAAATAAATAAAACATATAGCTGCACCCTAAAAAGAGTTTACTGATTGAATTATGACTGAAGATCGTCAGCTGTCTTCCTCTTCCGTGTTTTTCCTCCAATACGTAAAGGCTGCAGCACCTTTGACAACTTCTATCCACATATCAAACATACCGGTAAGCCAGCATCGTTTGCTGTGAAAGCAGATAACTCTAACTATAACAGAATTAAATCCTGTGTTCCTCCGATACTTTTCTTTGATTTATCCATAGTTCGCTCATCGAGCCATATTTTAGTTGACCTAATTAAAACCGTTTTTTTTTTTTTTTATGTGTTACAGTATCACCTCAAAATACAAGATACGAAACATTTTCAATCATGCAACAACATTTAAATAGGCCTACAAATACTTTTATTTTATTTCCTTCTTATGTATGTCTAAACTCAAGGGAGCCAGAGCAGAGGGCTTAAAGAGCCGCGGGTTGCCGACCCCTGTCTTAACCAGTCCCTCTTTTACTTTAGCTATAGCTAATCCATTTTTCACTCAAGGGAGTGCAAACAGATTGTCTGATAACCAGTCAACCATACAGACAAGTGAACCACAATACATGAGCTGTAAGAGGTTCATGTGAAGGTCCAAGAGTTTTCCAACAAGGCTTAGACTCTGAGAAATGGAGGTTAGTTGGCATGGAAAGAATAAAGTTTTATCATTAAGTGCAAACATTGGACGTGTAAACCACAATTGATAACCTTGGCAAAAACGACCCTTTTTTTTTTTAAACACACATGGTGCTCAGCTTTTCCTTGCGAGGCTGTTCAGTTGCATTGCTGTTTGTAGCTAGAACAGTGAAAGTGTTTCTGTTGAACACTTTTCCACTGCAGGTTTAGTTTGGTATGGTAAGTTAGTGTTTCATATTCACATGACCTCCATCTCTTTTGACTTTAAGAGGAGCACCCACAGGAAATGCGAGTGAAAACATTGAAAAGGTGTACAATGGGCATTTTCCTATTTTGTAGAAGACGTGTTCGCATCTGATTACTATGCTGGAGTTGTTTATGCTTGTGTAAATTATTTTTCTTTTTCCAAAAAGGAAAAGGTCCATAGGGTTTGGAAGTTCAAAAAATGTTTAATGAAGCTGATCTTTGGTAGCCTAGGGCAGCGGGGGTTAGGTTTGGAAGAGAGCCTTCCCTTGCTGCTTAACAGCCTTGTCCTTCGTTAAAAAAGGGAAGGAAGTCAAATAATAAATAAGAAAATACTGAACTTGTCAATAAAGACATTTGTAATAGTGCCACAAACATGAAAATATAACTAATTTTTCACAGGAAATTATCTGGATTTACATCAAAACCACTCGTTTAGACAAACGTCCTGCAGTTATTGAGTTCACACCATGTTTAGGTTAACTGTATAGCTACCCATATTATAGTGCATTGATTAAAATATATATGATAAATAAGTCACTTGTTTTAAGTCAGTAGTCTTACGTTTTCTCGAAGATAGGAAAAGGTCAGGAACCACTGGTGTAAAAAATACAACTTTTTTCTTTTAAACATCCAAGGCACTCTTCAGGCCAAAAACCGAAACGCCTTTCATCCAATAGCAATTTCGGTGTGACATTTTTCACCGATACCTGTAGTGTAGATCATGCAAAAAGAGCTGGTTCAACAACCCATGCTTGATGCAAGCAACAGTGCCCTTAAGAGTAGCAGAGTTCTCCATGTTTCCAAGGTAACCTGGCATCCATCACAGAGGCTTCAAGGTAACCTGAAGAAGGCTGTTTTTGCTATGCATGAATAGTTGACCCAGCTCTTTAATACGTACAAGATATTTGAAGAATTTCACCATGAAAAAGAAATTATGTTGTAACAGCCTAGAGATATTGGACCCCAAAGCAAAAGTCTTAGAGAGAGAGAGAGATGGTCAAAAACAAAAAGTTTATTTTAAGCAGAGGCACAGTTAAAGGTGGGGTATGTAATTTTGGAGAAACCAGCTCGAGAGCACTAGAATTTGAAAATACACAGCCGGAAAAAATCTGCCACTTCCTTACAGAGCCCCTCCTCCAACACACACGAACGCGCACATGACCAATGAGGGCACGAGATAAGTTTGTGCACAGATGGAAGGCCGACAGGCAGGTCGGCCATCCAGTCATTTTAGCCGGGCCAGTTAAAAATGATTGGTCGTGCTTTTTACAGTACTACGGCTTCCACAGATGACGTTTTTTTATGGATTTGTTGTCAAAGCACTTAAGATATTCATTGCTATCGGGATGTTAAGAGCATTCCATGGAATATAACAAAAAGTGTATCTCGAGCCGGTTTCTGAAACTTACCTACCCCACCTTTAACGGCAGTGGAGGCAGGACAGGAGACAAAAATCCAGGCGCCTAAAAACAGATGCATCACAATTGTGTATTGATACTGTACTGACATATTACTGTGATCCATTATGTGATATAAGCAATTTATATGGCCAGGGACTACACAATCCCTTAGTCTGCTAAGCATGATGATAGTGTATGCTGATTCTGTTTGGAGCCAGTGCTATAAAACTAGTTGCCCAAGTATGTTTGCATTATAGATATCCGAGTAAATGTGTAGTGGCAAAAAAACACAAAGCCTTGGGTACTTCTTACAAAATGCTGCAGAGAGCCCAAACTTCTCTCTGCACCCAACCCTGTCTCCTAAAAATTACGTTCCCACAGAACTAAACTGCATTCTCAATTACGTTTAGCTAGAAACGTATTTACTCCCACGTTACGTTTGTTATGAACGTATCTCAAATACGTTTATTTTCTACATATCTTCTAGAAACATGTTTTCTCCCAGGTTACGTTCCTTATGAACGTATCGGAAATACGTTTATTTTCTACATATCTTTGCCAATAGTCATTTATAAATATCATTTTAGAGCACACCTTTGAAATCGACAATCGGGCTCGATATATGGTTAAATTAAAATCAGTAGGCGAGGCTGTAATTTCGCCAGCTGTTACTCTCATGTGCGAGGCAGAACATAATAGTTTTAACATGCCAAAAAGCTGCTGTGTCGTTCATTGCACCTCAAACATTAAAACAAATCCAGAGTTACGTGTTTCTGTACTTCCTCTAAGAAGAAAGGACAGTAACAGAAGAGCTCTGTGGCTTCAGGCTTGATCGCCGTTCAAATGACAGCGTTGGTTTCCCCAAAAGTGGGCGGGGCTGTAAAGTGAAGTAGATTTTACTGTCATCTATTATTCAAAACCATTCTATTTATTCTAACGTATTACATGCCAGTGTTTTATCTTTTTATTTATTTGTTTTTATTTTAAATCGTATAATGTCGGACTTTTTGTTGTCATCTTTGAGGAAAAGAAATGGGGTTTAGAGATTCAAAATAATGAAATCTGTATTTTTTAAAATCTCTTCCTTCTAATTTGTTATTCTTTTCTAAATAACACACTGTTATTTACTCAACAATAGCACACAATTATCCTTGTTTTTATTTATTCGTTTAATTCTATAATCTTGGGCATTTTAGCATGCTTTTTAGCCGTAAATAAAGTCACCAGAAACAGACGGGACATTTCGAGATTTAGGATGGCCCAAGACACTACACTACCCATAATCCCCAGCTATCGTTTGGGACTACAGTCCGTTGACAAACCCCGTGATGTTGCGCCAAGGTTACGCCGAGCGTCAAGCTCTTTGAAATGGAACGAAACCACGGCAGACTATTCAAAACTGGACTCGAACGCCCCACCAGAACTACACATGCTGGCTATTGTGTTTCGCAACATGTTCTCTATGGCACGTCTCTACTGGGAATTGTAGTTTTAAAAGACGTTTTTTCCCAAATGTAGAAGTTGACAGTATTAAACTGTGTACAGCCCTGGAGGTTTAGGCGATAGGAAACACATTGGTGTGTACACATTTAAAACATGTAATTACTAAATGGGTGAAAATCGCTTGTATCCATAATGGGCAGCATTAATATATACCCACACGACAGCTCATTGTTACTTTGTTATTCTACTCCACTACAATTCAGAGGTTAACCTGGTATTTTTACTCCACTACATTTAGTTTAGTTACTTTGCAGATTCTGATTAATGATGTGGAATATAAACAACCCTTAAAGCAGACTTTAGTTACACCTGAATACAATTCAGGGAAGGTGATTGTCAAGTGCCAACAATCAGGAGAGATATTTGATAGTTGGTGCTTGAGAAGACTAAACATTTATCTGCAGATCTTTATAAAGTATATTCATTACTCGTTATTCTCTACTAATAGTTAATTAAAAACTGTATAATGGCTATTTTGCATATCCCTTTCAAGGTTTTCTAAGGTGTATTGATCTTATACACAACTTGGGTCGCAGGTTCCTCA
The DNA here is from genome assembly GCF_902827115.2 of Pseudochaenichthys georgianus. Classification (NCBI taxonomy): domain Eukaryota; kingdom Metazoa; phylum Chordata; class Actinopteri; order Perciformes; family Channichthyidae; genus Pseudochaenichthys; species Pseudochaenichthys georgianus. The sequence goes on along the minus strand of NC_047506.1, from coordinate 7,473,495 downwards.
ACAGACATCTATCAATATGTGTGTACTGTATACCTCCACCATTAAACTGTCATATTCTGCACATTTCTTATTCTATCTACATACATAAGAGTATAATTAATGTGTATAATATCATTTAAAATAAGTGTTTCAACATAGTTAACATTGCAGGAAAGCAATATTTTAGACGTTAAGTACTTTGTCAGGCTTAATATTCATCTGTAGATAGATACCCCTAGAGCTTTTTTCTTGTTTAAAAGAAGACCTTAACCTAAAGTATTTTTTAATGTGTTAATAAAGGTTAATTCGTTTTTCTGTTTTGCACATCCTCCTATTAATATCTTTGAACATCCAGCACTAAACTGTTTTATTGTAGAGATCACTTAGTATCTTCTTGACTTTTTATATTCTATATTTCTATCATTGACCTTCTACTTTCCCCCTATGAAAGTATGTAGTCTTAATATTGTTTTGATCAAATAAGATTATTCAACAAAAATAATTCAATAACATGCTTTAACCACTAGGCGGTGCACACAAGGTACACACAGCATACTAATAATAACTTTGTATTATTAGTGTAGACACTTATGTATAACATCTGAAGATGTGTAATTGTATTCATGTTTTTACGTAATTTTACAGGATATTGCTATACTATTTCTCTTGTTTTACTTCTTCACATTAATATCTGATTTGTAAAACATCACAGACAGAAAGGCATAGGCTATCCTTCATTTAATAGTAAGCTATTGAAATTGTGATTCCATAGATGTGTCTCCCATCACCCAAATCCCCTGACTATTCTCTCAACTCAGTATTTAGATTCTTATATTCAAAGAAAATCAGTAATATCTTTAAAAACTACAAGTCCTTTTTTATCAGCTGTGCACCGTTATGGTGTAAATATAACCAATATACCAATTGGATCAAATATAAAAGTCAGCCGAATTACTATTGATAATGCAAGGAGATGTATTTTGTGAAAAGAAATTGAAGATGTTGTTTAATTGTTGATATATTTATGATCCACGTCAAGTATTCAGTTTTGGCAGCAGTTCTCCTGTTTGTCTCTCTCTATAAATAAAGAATTACGGCAGATGTGTAATATTTAATGCAGCCGAACCGTGTATTACAATGCCGTTATGTGATGACTTCCAAAGAGAAAAGCAAGCACACTCTGAATTAGGTATTATTTTATTTTTCGTTGTCGGATATCATATCTCCATATCATATCAACACCATATCCCAGCGTGCATTGCGGCTAAAACAGCCAATCAACAAGCTTCAAGCTGAGGATCTTGGGTAATCAGTTTAGTGCATAGACATATAAAGAGTTTATATGTCTATGGTTTAGTGGGTTTGTGGTGTGTATCGCTCAAAATGTCCCGTCTGTTTCCGGTGACTTTATTTACGGCTAAAAAGCCCAAGATTATAGAATTAAATGAATAAATAAAAACAAGGATAATTGTGTGTTATTGTTGAGTAAATAACAGTGTGTTATTTAGAAAAGAATAATAAATTAGAAGGAAAAGATTTTAAAAAATACAGATTTCAGTATTTTGAGGCTCTGAGCCCCATTTCTTTTCCTCACAGACGGAAAAAAAGTCAGATTATTATACGATTTAAAATAAAAACAAATAAATAAAAGATAAAACACTGGCATGTAATTTACGTTAGAATAAATAGAATGGTTTTGAATAATAGATGAGAGTAAATCTACTTCACTTTACAGCCCCGCCCACTTTTGGGGAAACCAGCGCTGTCATTTGAACGGCGATCAAGCCTGAAGCCACAGAGATCTTCTGTTACTGTCCTTTCTTCTTAAAGGAAGTACAGAAACACGTAACTCTGGATTTGTTTTAATGTTTGAGGTGCAATAAACGACACAGCAGCTTTTTGGCATGTTAAAACTATTATGTTCTGCCTCGCTCATGAGAGTAACAGCTGGCGAAATTACAGCCTCGCCTACTGATTTTAATTTAACCATATATCGAGCCCGATTGTCGATTTCAAAGGTGTGCTCTAAAATGATATTTATAAATAACTAATTATCATTATTATAAGCAAGACAATAAATGGCAAAGATATGTAGAAAATAAACGTATTTAAGTTACATTCATAACTAACGTAACGTGGAAGAAAATATGCTTCTAGAAGATATGTAGAAAATAAACGTATTTGAGATACGTTCATAACAAACGTAACGTGGGAGAAAATACGTTTCTAGAAGATATGTAGAAAATAAACGTATTTGAGATACGTTCATAACTAACGTAACGTGGGAGTAAATACGTTTCTAGCTAAACGTAATTGAGAATGCAGTTTAGTTCTGTGGGAACGTAATTTTTAGGAGACAGGGTTGCTGCACCTCATGCTTTAAGGTCACGGTTCACTAGCTTTCATTTCTCATGTCATTTTCTCAGGGACGTGCACAGACATTTGGAGGGGCTATTGCTCTAAACTAGAAAAAGGCCCCCCCCCCGGAAACGTAAGAACTTTTTATAAAAAAATGAAATTTTTTTGTTTTGGGGTCCATATCTCATTTACATATCTAATGTTGGTAACTGTAGGTGCCATAACACTACTTAGCTCAAGTTCATTATTTGTATTATCATTATTATTTACGTCACCTTTATTTGCTTGTTGAGCACTTCCGGTAATTGTCACATGGGTGTGGTTTGGTTATATAAGTCACCTGTTTGATGTCGAGTGCACGTGACAGAGGGTGAACTTGTGCTGTCATTTTTTCTGTTGGCCGTTTTTGTCCATAGTTAGTATGTTTTGATTTTGTTTATTAAATATCCTTACAACTATATTGTTTCAACATGGACTTTCTTTTCGAAAACGCGTCACAGTTTAAAGCCAAGTTTAGCCTCTCGGCGACTCAAATGTAACTGAGTATTGAGCCGCCACATTAAGTCAACAGAAAAAACGCCGGTGATTCCCATCAGAGACCGAACTGGACGGACCGGCTGACTTCCTAAGCTTACGGATCGCTTGGATGCTACGGATAACGGACTTAACATTTTGTAGCCTACCTTTGGAAGCTTCGGATAGTTTTCCCTGATCGATATGGATTGGAGTAGCCACGAGGTCTCACTTATGGACACTCATTGACTGCAGCGCACAACAAGCTAAAAGCGGTAGGCACGATTATTTCCTTTCTTGTGTATTTTTGCTGGACACAGTTTGGGAAGCGTGACCGTTTGTCCATTGGGGACTTTGGCTTTTGTTGTGTGTGTTTATTATGCCGTGAGCGGCGGAAGTTTTGTTATGTGTTGTGCTGTGAGTGGCAGTTGTGCGTGCTTGTTATGCCATGAGCGGCGGAAGTTTTCGAATTGTTTGTTTTGCTGTGGCGGCCGGGCCCCGCTGGTTTAAGTTTCATACCAGTGAACACTGTCGTGTTACTTGAAATGCTAAGGCACCACACATATTGCATCAAATATGAGTGACACAAACGGTGAAATGGGAAAAAGGGCTGTCAAGCTTACTAGTAAAGCCTTGGCTTGCAAAATCGAACAACTACAAAAAGAATGTCAGTCAAACGTGCAGAAGATTAAAGGACGCACACAGGAAATCAAACATCTAATGAAAAATGATGAAAATGCAACGGATGTTAGACTCAAACTGGACAAATTAATTCATCAATATGAAAATGCAAAAACAGCACATGAATCAGTTATTATGTTGCTTTCCGAAGACGTCCTGGAAATACAAAATAACTGGTTTCAACAAATAACAAAACATAACAATGATTTTATGGAGGATGTACAACAATGGCTCTTGGAAACAGGGAGGAGGCCCTTTCTGCAAACGGGTCACGTGACTGTCAATGAACCAATCGCTGCAAACACAGATATTCCTCTCATTCTACCAGACAAAGCACCCGCCGATGTAAAGGAGCAATTCGAGCACACTGAGGCTCAGCAGGACGTTCTCTTTCTCCCGTCAAACATGAAGGCTACATCAAGCACACAAGATGATATACAACCTGGTGACAGCATATCAAACATTGGTAGCAGAAAAAGCAGCCAAAGCTCAAGATCAAAAGTTTCCAGCACCGCATCTGCACACATAAAAGCTGAGGCCGAAGTGGCAGCCATGAAAGTACTCCAAAAACTCCTAAAGGACAAACATGTCCTGGAAGCACAGGAACAGGAATTGAGGAGGAAAAAGGAGCAAATGGAATTGGAAGGAAACATTGCTGCCACCATTGCAAAAATGAAAGTGTTAGCAGCCCCCAGGGGATCAGCTAATTGTTCTATATCATCCAATGGCATGCAGTCATATTTTGAAACGGGACAAAGGGAAACACAGTTTGTACCATTAAAACAACCAATCATAACCACCACAGACAGAGCTGTCACTAACATTGATACAGCTCCCCTAACACCCAATGCAGGCATCAGGAATCTAGATGAACATTTACATGTAGCATCTCCAGATCCAGTATCTGCCACAAGCAACAGTGACAAGTGCAATATATTTTCAGTCATGGAAAAACAAAATGAAATAACCGCTTTATTAATCCAGCAACAGTGTCTATCATCCATGCCCAAGAAAGACATTCCAGTGTTTAATGGTGACCCACTTCAGTACCAAACATTTGTGAGATCTTTCGAATTTAATATTGAAAACAAAAACAATAACCCCAGAGACTGCCTCTACTATCTGGAGCAATATACAACAGGACTGCCCAGAGACCTTGTACGGAGTTGCCAACATATGGCATCAGACAGTGGATTCAGCAAGGCCAAACAGTTACTGCAACAGAACTTTGGCAATGAACATAAAATTGCTACAGCATACATGGAAAGAGCTCTTTCATGGCCATTAATAAGGGCTGAGGACACAAGGGCTCTACAGGCATACACGGTCTACCTTAGAGGATGTTGTAATGCGATGGAAGATGTAAACTACATGTTTGAGCTCAACATTCCAGCAAACATGCTAGCCATTTTAAAGAAACTTCCATATAGGCTGAGAGATTTATGGAGAACTGTAGCATGTGACATCCAGGAAAAACAACACCAAAGAGCTGCCTTCAAGGATATTGTGGAATTCCTTGAAAGGCAAGTAAAAATTGCTACAGATCCCATATTTGGGGACATTAAAGACCCCCCTCCCGTAAGCAAAGACATAAGAAGGCCACAGCCTCATCCAAGAGGAAGCATCGTTGCAACCAATGTGAAAGTTACAGAAAATAAATATGACAGAAGCAGCGTAGAGAAAGGGATTTTGTCTGCTGTGAAAAACTGCTTGTATTGTAGATGTGAACATGCTCTGGAGATGTGTCCACATTTAGAAAGGAGGACACATCATGAAAAAATCACATTTCTTAAAGAAAATGGTCTTTGTTTTGGCTGCCTGTGTAAAGGACACATAAGTAGAGACTGCAAGAAACGAATGAGGTGCAACATATGCAATCTAAATCATCCCAGAATGTTGCACATCTACCAACAAATAAAGGAAATGGAAAATGAGCAGGAGGAAATGGAAGAAGCATCTGCAAACACTGCTGACGCCTCAATTCAGACAGGTGGCCTTACTGGGGCCGGTGAAGATGGGTGCAAACTCTGCATAGTACCAGTCCAAGTTAAAGCTAAAAAGGGAAACACAACAGTGCATACCTATGCATTTCTTGACCCAGGCAGCACTGCATCGTTTTGCACATTAGGGCTTATGAACAAACTTAACCTCCAAGGAAGAAGGTCAAACATTCTGCTGAGAACTATGGGTCAAAGGAAGGTCATTGAAACCAGCATTGTGTCAGGCCTAGAGGTTGCAGGACTGGATAACAGCGACTTTTGTGATCTACCCGGCACATATACTCAGAAGACTATGCCCGTTCACAAAGGAAACATTCCACGTCAAAACGACATCAATCAATGGTTGCATTTGAGGGATGTTTATCTACCTGAAATTGATGCTGAAATTTAGTTGCTGATTGGGTCAGATGTTCCAAAAGCCCTTGAACCAATTGAGGTAATCAGGAGTGTGGGGGATGGACCTTATGCCGTAAAAACCATGCTCGGATGGACCGTTAATGGACCATTAGGAGGATGTCCTGAAGATACTCTGGACAAAACTTCAATAAATGTAAACAGAACATCAGTTGTGCAACTTGACAAGCTGTGGGAACAGCAATTTAAGACTGACTTTCCCGAATGTGGGAGAGACAACCAGGAACCTTCCAGGGAAGACCAACAGTTCTTGGATCTGGTTTCAAAATCTGCCCACCTAGTCAATGGACATTATTCTATTGGATTACCATTTAGAGAAAAGGAAATATGCATGCCCGACAATAAAGGTGTTGCTGAGCAACGCACTCTGAACCTTAAAAGAAGATTTAAGAGAGATCCTTCCTTTCATTCTGATTATACCAACTTTATGTCTGAGATGATATCTAAAGGCCACGCAGAGAAAGTACCGGATCATGTCTTGGAACGTAGAGACGGCAAAAAATGGTATCTACCACATCACGGAGTTTTGCATCCACAAAAGAACAAACTTCGAGTAGTGTTTGACTGTGGAGCAACATTTCGGGGAGTTTCACTAAATTCTCAGCTCTTCCAGGGGCCGGATCTGACTAGTACCTTGCTGGGAGTGTTGTCAAGATTCCGTAAAGATCCTGTTGTCATCACTGCAGACATCGAAGCCATGTTTCACCAAGTGAAAGTTCCAAGTGAAGACCGTGACTTCTTACGGTTCCTCTGGTGGCCTGATGGAGACTGCAGTCAGAACCTGGTGGAATATAGAATGACCGTGCATCTCTTCGGAGCAACCTCATCCCCAAGCTGTGCAAATGTTGCCCTTAGGAAATGCGCTGAAGACAATCTAGAACAGTTCAGCCCTCAAGCCATAAATGCAATTATGAATAACTTTTACGTAGACGACTGCCTCACTTCAACAGCTTCAGAAGAAGAGGCAACAGCCCTTTATCATGAACTACGAGCCATTTGTTCCAAGGGAGGCTTTCTACTAACAAAATGGATAAGTAACAGTCGGCATGTGTTGGCTGCAATACCTGAAATGGAAAGAGCAAAGGAAATAAAAAATCTGGATTTGGACCATGACAATCTTCCAGTGGAGAGAGTACTGGGTGTACAATGGTGCATTCAGTCTGACGTCTTGAAGTTCAAAATCATCTTGAAAGATAGGCCACTCACAAGAAGGGGGATTCTCTCAAGCGTCAGTTCAGTGTATGATCCCCTTGGAATATTGGCACCAGTTGTCCTCACTGCAAAAAAGATCCTGCAAGATTTGTGTAGGAGAAAGCTTGGCTGGGATGACAAATTACCAGAATCTATCTCACAGGAGTGGATGAGTTGGACCCAAGACCTTCATAAGCTGGAAGACTTCAAGGTTGACAGAAGCTTCAAACCTACCGACTTTGGAACGGTGTCATCTGCTCAAATGCATCATTTCGCTGACGCTTGCGAAGAGGGTTATGGAACTGTAAGTTACCTGTTTCTGCAGAACAACTCTGGCCATTCACATTATGGATTCGTAATGGGAAAAGCAAGAGTGGCTCCGTTAAAACCAGCCACTATCCCTCGCATGGAGCTGACTGCCGCTACTATGGCAAGCCGAATAGACACCATGTTAAGAAGGGAGCTACAGATGGAACTATCAGATTCTGTATTTTGGACAGACAGCACTTCCGTACTCCAATACATCATCAACAACAACACCTCAAGGTTCAGAACTTTTGTGGCCAATAGAGTTTCGGAAATTGCCAAAGTATCAAATGCACTACAGTGGAGATATGTTAACACCATAGACAATCCAGCAGACATGGCTTCACGAGGTTCGACTGTAAAATATTTTCTGAAGAAAGAAAACTGGTTGTCCGGACCTCAGTTTTTACTTCGCCCTCAAGATGAGTGGCCCCAAAACCCTGATGGATTGAAAGTAATCTCCCTAAAGGACTCTGAAGTCAGGAGCATAACCGTTAACACTACTCAGATCATGTCCGAGGAAATGGATCCTGTCAACCAATTAATCCATCACTTTTCCTCTTGGAATGGTTTGAAAAGGGCAGTAGCATGGATGCTCAGACTTAAAAGACTGCTTCTGTATCGCAGCAGAAAGAGAAACCAAACAAGTGTTGTTCTTCCTCAATTAATTCCAGATAACATACATCAAAGAGGTCTACCACAAAAGGAGAGAGGGAATCTCAACAGGCAAGAAAACAATGGTCTCACAGTTGAAGAACTGGCAAACGCTGAAATAGAGGTAATCTGTTTTTGCCAAAGAAAGAGGTACACCGATGAAATCTCAAATCTGAGAAAAGGGATAAACGTCAAGAGAACCAGCCACCTTCATAAACTCAACCCCATCCTGGAAAATAATGTGTTACGGGTTGGTGGACGACTTAGCCGGGCAGCAATGCCGGAGGATATGAAACATCCTGTCATAGTGGCTAAAGACTTTCACATTGCCGATCTTATTCTGCGAAATGTTCATGAAGAAGTGGGTCATGGTGGTCGCAACCATATGTTATCCCGACTACGCCAACAATATTGGATTCCTGGAGCTACCGTAGCAATAAGAAGAACGTTGTCGAAATGTGTAGTCTGCCGGCGTATAAATGCTACTCCTGGACAACAACAGATGGCGGATTTGCCCCTGGATAGAGTCTCTCCTGATGAACCTCCATTCACATATCGTCACCTTCTTAAACTAATGGCCTAAGTCATATTTTGGAGAAAATGTTTTTTTTGCCTAAATCATCTCTTCTTGATGCTGGCCACCTCTGGTAAAATTGCCTACATCCTTATTGAAAGGATAGTGCTGTTCCTACCCTGATAGTATAATGGCCTATGTCAAGAGTGTGACTTAGGCCATATATTTATAAAAGATAATGGCTTAAGTCACATTGTCTTGTGACTTAGGCAATTTTACAAGCTTTACAAAATGGCTACTTCAAGAAAAAGAAAAAACTAACAGATAAATTAAGTTATTTTCATGGTTCAGGGCTTGTCCCCTATTGGCAAGTGATGTTTACTATACTATAGGCTAGGCTATAAATGTTGTGTAGTTATTTAGTCTTTTACTTTCACAATGTATAGTTACTGTAGCTACCGAAGCTATACTATAGGTACTATAGTTACTGTAGCTACTGTAGCTCCATGAAGCATGCACACATTCCCTTCTGGGACAATAAAGACTAATCTAACCTTTCAAAAGTAACAGTTACAATTACTGCATAATTATGAATTAGGAAAAGTACATTTTGCGTTTGTCTGTTTCAATTCTTAATATTGTATTATTGTCTCCTTTTTCCACATTACATTTCCATCTTATTAGGAAAGATTACATGTTTTTTTAATTGAATTAGGCCAAATGATATTCATCAAAATAGCTTTAATGTATTAATACATAGGACCACGGTGCAATTACAAAACATTTTTTCATAATGATCACAGTTGTGACCGTACGCCTACTCCTTTTTGGTAGGAGATGCACTTGACTTTTCAGACACCGATCAGGAATCATCCAATGAAAATGAGACCGTTGTTAAAGAGATGGAGCAGCATGTACCAGGCCAAGACCCTGTATCAGATGGAGCAGACAATAACTTAAACACTCTCATTGAAGAAGAGAGTGTTGCTGAAGATGCCAAGCAGACCCGTCCACACCATGAAGAAGACTTAGATGATGATGATGTTATCATAGACCCAAACTACAATCCATCCTCTGATGAGTCCTCTCTCCCTGAAAATGAAGACAGTCTGGCAGCAACTTCAGAACATTATGGTCCTCATCTAGAGGATGTATGAAAACAATATGGTCAAAAGGAAACAACATAAATACCTCAGCCCAGAAACATGGAAGCAAAATGAATCCAGGAAGAAACATCTCAAATGAATGGCATACAAGGCCAAAGGTGGTAAAGAAATAGCTGCAAAGGCTATGGGCCTTCCCTGCAATTCGAAGTTCTGTCAATCCATTACAGAAGAGCAGAGGCAGTGAATATTTCAGAAAGTTTGGTCAATGGACAACTGGGAAGAACAGAGGTAATACATCACCACTTTGGTCACAAAGGTTACCATGAAGCGAAGGAAAGAAAGTTGGTGAGGGATCTAGGCGCAGTTCATCATTTTCCTACCAACTGAAACTTCAGGATGGAACGAATCTTAAAGTGTGCAAAGCTTTTTTTCTTCTACACTTGGTATCCCTGAAAGAACCATTACACTGGCTGAACAAAGACATCATCGACCATGACGAACAAGTGGCAGACCCGCCAACTACATCTCCACCTCAGAGTGGCAAAAATGCAAAGCTGGAAACTGCTGTCACAGAGTTCCTTAAGGACTGGTTGAAGGATCTGCCCACTGTTGATTCACACTACTGCAGAAGCACAGCGACCTACAAAGACAAGAAGTTCCTTCACCCAGGCACAACCCTCTCCACCATCAGGAATATCAACAAGCAGCTGCAACTGCTGAAGCTGACGCTCTGCCAATCAAGGAGAGGACATTTCAGGACCTTCAGTCCATGAAACATGTCATGCCCTTCGAGTGTCATCAGCTTTTTGACAATTTGCCACATAATTAGACACACACACACACACACACACACACACACACACACACACACACACACACACACACACACACACACACACACACACACACACACACACACACACACACACACACACACACACACACACACACACACACACACACACACACACACACACACACACACACACACACACACACACACACACACACACACACACACACACACACACACACACACACACAGTAATCAAGACGACTGAGAAAGATTCAGGGGATAAACTGATTTAAAGGTCCCATGTCATGCTTTTCCGGTTATTACCCGTCCCCTTGTGTATTATGTAGTTTTTCTGCATGTAAACGGTCTGCAGAGTCACAAACCCTCAAAGTACACCCTGTAGCGAGTAAAACTCTAACACAGAAAATACCTGTCTGTGCTGCCCCAGAACGCCTCGTTGGACATTTCTCTTTTTCCATTGTTTCTTCCTGAGTATAGTGATGTAATCTTACCCAGGTCCAAATGGACCAATCCGTGGAGCTCCACACACACACACCTTATCTTTTCTCAGCCGAGATGTTCCGCTGAGTTTTGCCGGCACACTCAGCCGCAGCTGCGTGGATCTCCACTCACGTGTGTGTGCTCAGGCTGAGTTCCGTGGTATCTCGCAGACCCCACGCAGTAACCAGGAAACGACACCAGTAATACAGCTCACACTGTCCGCTCCTCGAGCCTCAAAGGGCGGAGCGGCGAGCCCCGTAACGTCTCGCCAACACAGCACCCAGACCGCATGCAGCATGCAGCATGCAGCATTCTCATCTGTTTGTCATTACTGGTGTCATTTCCTGGTTGCTAACTAACGCCATTGTAACACATAAACACTGATGTTCAGCTGTAACGGTGGTGGACTAATCAGAACAGAGTGGGCGAGCTGACCAATCAGAGCACAGGGGGCTCATAGGGAGGGGGGGGGCAGCAACTCCAACAAGGCGTGTAGGACAGAGAGTGAATACAGAGACTATACAGAGATGCTGTTTGAGAAACCAATGTGAGTTTGGAACATTGAACAATGTAAATCTATTCTAGTAGACCTCAACAATGGAATTATGATCAGTCGAAATGCCAAGACATGGGACCTTTAAATGGAAAAGGGTTAGCTGCAATTAAAAACACAGCAAAGAAGAGCTGGAGGGAGTAGTGAGGAGAGGCACATGCCTCCTCAGGGTTTCATTTACTTTCCTTTTGTTTTATTTAGCTAAGATTTAAGTTGTACCTTTTGAGTTTGCTATATTGAATTAAAGGGCCAACAACGTCCAAACTGCCCTCTCTTTTCTGAGTCTCTGTATGCTCTTCTAGCATGTTAAACTGTTAGTGGCTGACCCAGCCCCATGGTCTGTCACAGTAATGCGGGAAAGAGAAGTGCACTGTTTTGCCTAAGTCACTTACTCCAGAAGTAATAAGGCCTAAGTCAGGTTTCAGATTGCCTAAATCACAACAACATGTTCGTAAATTGGCCTAAGTCATCTAATCCTCTTATTTTACACAATTGACAGACAGTGTTATTTGTACGTCAATAGTCATATATTGTCATAACCTTTTTGTGTGAAATAATTAATATATATCATATATTCTATATTTGGTTCAGTTTTTTCTGTTTTTTGAAAAACTTTCAAATATGACTTAGGCCATTAGTTTAAGAAGGTGACGATATGTTGGAGTTGATTATTTCGGACCCTTTGGAGTGAAGCGTGGAAGGAGCATTGTGAAACGTTATGGCGTCATTTTCACATGCTTAGCAATAAGAGCAATTCACCTTGAAATGGCATCATCTCTTGACACTGATTCGTTCATCAATGCGCTACGGCGCTTTATAGCTAGACGTGGTCAAGTCAAAGAACTCAGATCTGACAATGGCACTAATTTTGTAGGATCCGAACGCGAGTTGAAGGAGGCAATTGAAAGTTGGAATCAAGGTCAGATCCACAATACACTTCTCCAGAAAGGAATTCATTGGATCTTCCATCCCCCAGCTGGCTCACATCATGGAGGTGTTTGGGAAAGATTAATCAGATCAGTACGAAAGGTTCTCAACTCCACTCTGAATGTACAAAGTCTCGACGAAGAGGGACTTAAAGAGCCTGTGACACGGTTTTCCCCCCATCATCCAAACCCATCAATTTGAGTACATATTGTCCCCTTGAAAACCGTTACTGAACTGATTTTGGATATTTGTACTTTGATAACCATTAATCTGCCTTCAATGTTGACAATTTTCTGGATCTTCTCGCGGATTCTTCAAGTCCCGCCAAATGATGGGTGACGTCATTGCGGGCAAAGCGCTCCAGCTGCACCGTCCAGGATCCCAGCATCTGCATGTAAACCTTTATATATATAAAGTGTCTGAGAGCTCATATGAGGCTGAAGGATCGGTTTATGTTGTATCTGTTTAGGAATGAGGTGCGTCAATATGGGCGATCATATGGTCATGTAGCCAGTGGTGGAATGGGACTACATCCCGGGACTCTCGACCGGCCCACTTCGGTACCGCTAGTAAATTGTCAACGGGGGGAGCGGGGGATGTAAAATACAAATATAATGTATAATGTCTGTGTCTTTGACATTAGCGCTGCTAGCCACCTGTGCCCTGTACTACGAAGCCAGTTCAACAGACCCTGGATATGTTTGAGTAACAAACAAACTAACAACAACAAACTAACAAACAAGATCTCGCTAAGCGGTCCTACGATGCTGGTTATCAACTCGGTAAATCAAGCCAGGGTTTCTCTCTCCAGCTGAGAGCGCGTTCACGTCTAAGACACGAGTGGATCTGACTTTAATTACATTTGTCTCGAGTGTTTCGTCAACATAATGTGTTAAATAATACTTCTGCATACAGTCTGTGACACTGTGAGTGTTGCACGACCAGATGAGGCTGGAGAAGCTGACTCAGATAAGGAAATATATGATATATTATGATATTATATGATCGATGATCTGATTGATGATGTAATATGAATGATAAGTGCGACACGTCGGCGTCTTCTCTGCATACGGCAGTTTAAACTGTATTTTCTTTATCCTGTAATATGACTTGAGGGATTTAAACTCCGCACACTGAGTTGATCTCTTTTCTATAGACGCTGGAGGCGGGCAGCGTCAGGTAAAAAAAGTTATTTAGCCTTCTCAAACCTGAGCCTCACGCGCCGCCTATGGGGGATGTGCTAGTTACTTATCCGACCGGCCCACTTCGGTACCGGCCCATCGGGATTCGTCCCGATGGCCAGTCCGCCACTGCACCCAGCCCACGTAAACTGTCAACGGGGGGAGCCTCGCTGCGGGGAAACGGTGGACCTAGTGTCCCGATCGGAGTGGGAATAATAATAATAATCCGTGCATTTTATCCATTGATTTCCCAACATTGTGGTAAAAAACCACACGTTTAATCCACGTTGGTGTACTACAACTACAAAAAGCATCGGTTTGTTTTCTCATCAGTAAATGCAGACCGGCTCAAATAAACGATTTTTAATCATCATCCTCACTCATCATTTAATGTATCATATGTTCGCCGAATTGACATGAAAGCACTAATAAATGTAGTTTCATCCACTTGAGTTTATAACCACAAAAATAATCGATTTGTTTTTATATCACATCCGATGGGAGGAAATTCAGCAGCTCTCACTCCCGATTTTTAATCCTAATGTAATCATCATCTTCACCACGATCATTTATGTTTATGTCGCCGAATTGACATGAAAGCACTGACAAATATGAATATACTGTAGTCACCTTCATTAAAACGTTATTAACGTGCCTAAACTCAGTAATTCACCATTTCTACGCATGACACAACACACTTTGTCCGTGTTTGGCTCTCGAAGCGTTCCCGCATTGACGTCACTTCCGGCTTCCCCCAAAACTTCAATATGAGTCAAGGAATTTCCCCGCGATGTTCGAAATTATTGATATTTAACGAAACGGTATCGCTTTTTCTTTTTTAAACTGACGGTTCGAGATTACTAGTAGCCCAATATTTCATTGCACAACAGTTGTTGGGATGGTGTCACAGGCTCTTTAACACAGTCTTATGTGAAGCAGAAGCTATTCTCAATAGCCGTCCAATCACCAGAGCTTCTACAGATCTAAACGACCTAGAAGCACTGACACCGAATCATCTTTTGCTCCTTAAGACAAGACCATCCCTGCCACCAGGACTGTTTCAAAAGGAAGACATTTACGCTCGCCGCAGGTTGACAAGTTCAGTATATGTCAGATTTATTCTGGAAAAGGTGGATTAAAGAATATCTTCCCCTACTTCAAGAACGACAGAAATGGTCAAAAATCAGACGCAACTTCACACCAGGAGACATCGTGATCATTATTGGTGACTCAGCGCCTCGGAACTCCTGGCTTACTGGAAAAGTTGCTGAGACCATCGTTGACAAAAAGGGACTCGTGCGTATGCTTCGGATCAAGACCAAGACTGGTTTCCTGAGCAGAGCAATTAACAAAGTTAGCCTTCTTCAGGAGTCAGAGGACTTTTGCCATGTCTAAATGGACTATTTTTGCCTATTTTATTTTGTCTCCTACCCCCTGCACACACACAAACCTAATCATTTTTATTGATGCTGATTAGTGAGAAAAGATGATCACTTTTCCAAAAAGACTGCAACATATAAACTCTGAACAAATAATCCAAGAAAGAGATCTGAACGTATATTTTGTGTGTATTGTCATTTATTATAATGTAATTATAATTTTGCGAAATGATAATTAGGGGCCGGTATTGTAGGTGCCATAACACTACTTAGCTCAAGTTCATTATTTGTATTATCATTATTATTTACGTCACCTTTATTTGCTTGTTGAGCACTTCCGGTAATTGTCACATGGGTGTGGTTTGGTTATATAAGTCACCTGTTTGATGTCGAGTGCACGTGACAGAGGGTGAGCTTGTGCTGTCATTTTTTCTGTTGACCGTTTTTGTCCATAGTTAGTATGTTTTGATTTTGTTTAAATATCCTTACAACTATATTGTTTCAACATGGACTTTCTTTTCGAAAACGCGTCACAGTTTAAAGCCAAGTTTAGCCTCTCGGCGACTCAAATGTAACTGAGTATTGAGCCGCCACAGTAACTATTAAAGACAAAATGCGGACAATTCTGTTTTAATGTAGTTTGACCATTGTAACGGCTGTGCCTTAAATAAACTCACTAATTAATTAAACCAGTTCAAGACGCATTATTCTTATTCGTATCATTCTTTATGAGCGCAGTAACGGTAAGGTATCTAATTGTAAAGGAGGGGGGAGGGGTAATAATTTAAGGAGAGGGAAAGGGTTCTTTTAAATCAGGTGGAGAGCAAAACTGGGCAATCAAGGAGCCAACTACTAAGTTTGAAACACAATAATTTATTCAGTAGAACATTTTTACTAAGAAAACTATAATCAGAGCTGTCTAAAATATAATCTCAGTAAAAAGATAGTCTAAAACTATGTTAAAATACAATTAAACGTAGTTGAAATACAAAGAATTCAAATGTTAAAAGGGTTAAAAGTCTTTTCTCAAAACCAGTCTTTCCAGGGCTGTAAAGGTGCTCCGTCGACTCTCTCTCGGACTGCCGTGTCTTTTAATCCCTTTGTTGCGTGTGCCTCTGCTCCTGGTGCGCTCTGCCTCTGCTGTTCCCTTCAGCCTCTCTCAGTTTCCGTCTCTGCTCCTGGTGCGCTCTGCCTCTGCTGTTCCCTTCAGCCTCTCTCAGTTTCCGTCTCTGCTCCTGGTGCGCTCTGCCTCTGCTGTTCCCTTCAGCCTCTCTCAGTTTCCGTCTCTTTCCAGCCTTCTGCCTGCGGTTGGTTAGGGGGGACTTGTGATCCACTAACCAAATGGCATGTTCCCTCTGGTTGAGATCTGCCATATTCAGCCTCGAGCAGTAGCGCTTCCTGGCGTATTGCAGCAAAGCCCTCATCAGGGTTTCGCCGGGCGTATACCTTCAGGGCCTGGGCTAGAGGGCCTTCACACAGCCCGAGCAAGAGCTGGTCCCGCAAGGCGTCATCGGAGGGGGCGTCACGTGGGTTATGCCGCCGCAGCCTGCAACATAGTTCTCTCAACCTTAGAATAAAGGATGGCACTGTCTCATTTGGTTTCTGTGAAGAGCTAAAGAATTGTGACCTCAACACTGGGGTAGGGGTTCTATCGCCATAAAGGGAATCTAAATAACAAAATATCTGGCGGACCTCATTCTTCTCATTGTCCTCAAGGACACTCACCTGGCGTTTAGCTTCCCCAGCAAGCGCTCCCAACACAATACCAACTTTATTAGCTTCAGCTAATTCTTGTGAGCCCAACAAACCTTGCATTTGTGCCTTCCAATCTTGGTATTTTAAGTCATCACCTGACCCATTGAATTTAGGGAGCCAAGGGGCACCGGGATACACAGGCATCATCATGGTTAAAAACTCAAATGTGCTTAAAAGCTATGCTAAAAATGGTGCTAAAACTATGATACAAGCTAGGCTCCTGATTACCACAGCTGCTCTCAAACCCAATCCTGCCGACAACGCCACTTTATGTAAAGGAGGGGGGAGGGGTAATAATTTAAGGAGAGGGAAAGGGTTCTTTTAAATCAGGTGGAGAGCAAAACTGGGCAATCAAGGAGCCAACTACTAAGTTTGAAACACAATAATTTATTCAGTAGAACATAACATTTTTACTAAGAAAACTATAATCAGAGCGGTCTAAAATATAATCTCAGTAAAAAGATAGTCTAAAACTATGTTAAAATACAATTAAACGTAGTTGAAATACAAAGAATTCAAATGTTAAAAGGGTTAAAAGTATTTTCTCAAAACCAGTCTTTCCAGGGCTGTAAAGGTGCTCCGTCGACTCTCTCTCGGACTGCCGTGTCTTTTAATCCCTTTGTTACGTGTGCCTCTGCTCCTGGTGCGTTCTGCTTCTGCTGTCTCCTTCAGCCTCGGTCCCAGATTCCGTCTCTGCTCCTGGTGCGCTCTGCCTCTGCTGTTCCCTTCAGCCTCTCTCAGTTTCCGTCTCTGCTCCTGGTGCGCTCTGCCTCTGCTGTTCCCTTCAGCCTCTCTCAGTTTCCGTCTCTCCTCCTGGTGCGCTCTCCTTCCCTTTATAGGCGTGTAAATTGGCTCCAGGTGTAGCCACTCATTGTCAATCAACATGGCAAGGCCAATCCAAACATTTCAAAAATAAAAGCATGCAGCAGGAAGTTAAAACCAGTAAAAGAAGCAAACACATTTCAGAGTAAAATCACACAATAAAAAGGTATAAAACACACTACACTTAAAGCCATGCAATAATGAATAATTAAAATACATTGCCATGTGACATAATCACTTATTTATTTAGTATTCCATAACTTAGTAACAGAGATGGTTAAACTAAAGTGGAGACATGGCAGAAATCCTACAATAGGTGCATTCACACTGCGGTACTTTTCCCACAAAGGTTCATGCGAAGTACAGATCGCGTTCACACCGGAAAAAGTCCCTGGGGGTGGATTAGGCAAATGAAGCCGCTGACGTTGTCACGGATGAGTGAAGGAAGCAGGACCCAAATGCAGATAACTTTTGAGAAACCCTTTATTTCAAGGATAAAGGATAAATGACAAATACAGAACAGAACACTCTCCGGTGAACTCCGTCACCAACAAACAAATGACCCAACACTGAACACAGACAGAGACAAGACGAAATACAAGAAGGGGTAATCATGACAACGAGAAACAGCCGGGCAGGGGAGGAGAAACACAAGGACAACAGGTGAACACAATCGGGTAATCAGGGAGGGAAACAGACAGAAAGCAGACAGGCAGGAAATGGGGGTGAACACTTAACACAATAAGACAGGAAACCCAAAGACAAGAAAAACACCAACACAGACAAAACTACAAACGTGACCTAACATGTGAATTGTGACAGAACCCCCCCCCTCAAGGGACGGATTCCAGACGTCCCTAAAAAAAAAAGAAAAAAAAAAAAGTCCAAAACCCCAAGCAGGGTGGGCGGAGGGGGTCCGGAGGACGGGTCTTGGGCTGACAGCCCAGGAACACAGCGGAGGACCAGGAAGGGGTCTCGGGCGGACGGCCCGGGGTCAAAACAGAGTCCAAGGTGGGGACCATGGAGGACCGAAGGCAGCGGCAGGAAGAGTCAGGGGGTCGGGCCCGAGGGCGAAGACCGCAGCTCTCAGGGGGCCGGGCACGAGGGCGAAGACCGCGGCTCTCAGGAGGCCGGGCTCGAGGGCGAAGACCACGGCTCTCAGGGGGCCGGGCTCGAGGGCGAAGACCGCGGCTCTCAGGGGGCCGGGCTCGAGGGCGAAGACCGCGGCTCTCAGGGTGCCGGGCTCGAGCCGGTGTCGACCGGCCAGGATCAGGAGGCCGGGCAGGAAAGCGCTGATGGGCCAGTTCCGGAGATCGGGCAGGACCCGGTGTCGGCCGGACAGAAACCGGAGCCGGTCGGACAGGCTTCGGCAGGATCCCCCACGGAAAAGGACCAGGAGTTGGCAGGAACCCCGGCGAGACCGGTGATGGACATGGGGCTGGCAGGGCCCCCGGTAGAACCTCCAACGGCACGGGATATAGGGTTGGCAGGACCCCCGGCAGAAGAGTCTTCTGCGGGACCTCCAACGGGACAGGAGAAAAGGTTGGCAGGACCCCCGGCAGGGGAGTAGACGGCGGGACCTCAAACGGCACAGGACAGAGAGCTGGCAGGACCCCCGGCAGGGGAGTATTCTGCGGGACCTCCAACGACACAGGACACAGGGTTGGCAGGACCCCCGGCAGGGGAGTATTCTGCGGGACCTCCAACGGCACAGGACACAGGGTTGGCAGGACCCCCGGCAGGGGAGTATTCTGCGGGACCTCCAACGGCACAGGACACAGAGCTGGCAGGACCCACGGCAGGGGAGTAGACGGCGGGACCTCCAACGGGACAGGAGAAAGGGTTGGCAGGACCCCCGGCAGAAGAGTATTCTGCGGGACCTCCAACGGGACAGGAGAAAGGGTTGGCAGGACCCCCGGCAGGGGAGTAGACGGCGGGACCTCCAACGGCACAGGACACAGGGTTGGCAGGACCCCCGGCAGGGGAGTAGACGGCGGGACCTCCAACGGCACAGGACACAGGGTTGGCAGGACCCCCGGCAGGGGAGTAGACGGCGGGACCTCCAACGGCACAGGACACAGAGCTGGCAGGACCCCCGGCAGGGGAGCAGACAGCGGGACCTCCAACGACACAGGACACAGGGTTGGCAGGACCCCCGGCAGAAGAGTATTCTGCGGGACCTCCAACGGCACAGGACACAGGGTTGGCAGGACCCCCGGCAGGGGAGTATTCTGCGGGACCTCCAACGGGACAGGAGAAAGGGTTGGCAGGACCCCCGGCAGGGGAGTAGACGGCGGGACCTCCAACGACACTTGCGTAGGGGCTTGAATAGGGAATCGAGAGGGGACTCAAGGGGGAACTGGAGAGGGAACTTGAGATGGAAACAGAGAGGGGACTCGAGAAGGGACTACAGAGGGGACTAGAGGAGTAACTAGGGAAGGGAACTCGAGAGGGGAACTAGAGAGGGGACTCGAGGAGGAACCAGAGGAGGGAACCCGAGATGGGACCGTGGCAGCCGGGACCAGATCCGGGTCTGGAACCAAGGCAGCTGGGGTCGGGACCATGGCTGCTGGGACCAGAACTGGGGCCGAAACCCTGGCTGCAGGGACCGGAATTGAAGCCAGAAACATGGCTGCTGAAGCCAGAATCCTGTCTATAAGCTCCAGCTTCGACGCCGGAAACACGGCCGTATAGGGCGCTCCCGGAGCCGGGACCATAGCCGCTGGGGCCGGCCCTGGAGCCGGAAACATGGCTGTATGATCCAGCTCTGCAGCCCGGATCATGACTGTGTGGGGCGGACCCGGAGCCGGAAACATGGCTGCGGGAGCCTGCACTGGGGCAGGAACCATGGCTGCTGGGGCCGTGACTGGAACCGTGGCTGCTGGGGCCGAAACCGTGGCTGCTGGGACCGGAACCGTGGCTGCTGGGGCCAGGACTGAGGCTGGAACCATGGCTGCTGGCGCCTGTACTGGGACCATGGCTGCTGGAGCCCGGGCTCCTTGTCTGGCCTTGCGACGACTCCTCTTAGCAGCCGCCTGAATGCTCCGTGGGCCTCCATAAGCCTGACGAGTTCCAGCATAAGACTCATGAATAGGAGCAGGAACTGGGACAGAAGCATGGGTTGACCCCAGACGGACCACTCCGAGACGTCTGTATTCAGCAGGCTGGAAATCACACCTCCAGAGGAAGTCCAACATCCAGTCAGGTAAGAATTCCACCAAGTCGGGCTTCTCCATCGCCAACCGGTGCGCCTCTACCAGGGCGGCCTCCTTCAGCCGAACACTGGACGCTTCCTTCCACCAATCGTGGCAACATTCCAAAGGAAAAGAAAAATGTTGCAGCTCCACCTCAAAAGGATCGTCTGCTGGGTCCATTTCTGGTTGGGTCATTCTGTCACGGATGAGTGAAGGAAGCAGGACCCAAATGCAGATAACTTTTGAGAAACCCTTTATTTCAAGGATAAAGGATAAAGGCTAAAGGATAAATGACAAATGACGTCACCAACAAACAAATGACCCAACACTGAACACAGACAGAGACAAGACTAAATACAAGAAGGGGTAATCATGACAACGAGAAACAGCCGGGCAGGGGAGGAGAAACACAAGGACAACAGGTGAACACAATCGGGTAATCAGGGAGGGAAACAGACAGAAAGCAGACAGGCAGGAAATGGGGGTGAACACTTAACACAATAAGACAGGAAACCCAAAGACAAGAAAAACACCAACACAGACAAAACTACAAACGTGACCTAACATGTGAATTGTGACAGACGTCACTTCTTATTCTTCTGCTTTGGGCTTACTGGCAGGCCACAAACCACTTCACGGCGTATACTGCCGCCCAAAGTCCCCGGCCGGAAGTCCCCAGAGTTGGGGACTGGCTTCAGTAGAAGCTGCTGGGACTCCCAGCAGCTTCTACTGAAGCCTTCCGAGTAAATCGCCAGAACGCCGACACCTCCTCATCTACACCGCTCCCATGTTTTATTTTGTGTTGCCATAAGTTAGTCTATTTCTGCGCTGGGCTAATGCTAATGCGAGGATAATAAAATAGCGGCCTCTGAGTGAAACGTCACGGGGTTAAGGGATAGTGGACAGGAGAATTCAAAAGGACTTAGGAGAAGAGACTGCGGTACTTTAGAGAATCCGAATGCACTTTCACTATCCGACGTGTTTATGATGCGCCAGCGGACGTCATGAATGTGCGTCTGCTGCTGTGGGGGAACTATGGAAACTACAGTTTTCTATAGCGGACTACAACATGGATGTTTAATAAGAACGAGGGACTACTGTAAACTCATCTAGAGACTCTGCACCGTGCTCTGATGCTGTTGCTTTGCTTTATGAACGTGGACAACAGAGAAACATATTCTTCATGACCAAAGTTGGAATTGAAATAAAAAAGGAAAGTGAAACTTATGCTCGTCACCCTCTCCCTCCGGTCCACATTAATACAAATGATCCCAATACGTATGATTGTATGAACTAAAGATCTTAAAATCAATACAAATGTATTTATTATAAACGTTAGTCCTTAACATCTATCACTGTGTATATCACCATTCAAACATCTTTTAAAAGTTGAACAAACCCCACACAGCTCAGTAAAGACTGTGAAATGTTGACTTTATTTGATAATTTCAGTAAAAACTAACGTTCATATTTCTCTTTTTGATTATAATACTGATGAACATTCAAAACAAAGCACTTTGGCAACTTACCACCTATGTTTTAAAATGCTTAATAAGCACCATAACTTTCATGATATCATTTCTCGGTCATAATCGGTTGTTTCCGTGAACGGCCGACTGTTGAGTGACGGCAAATGCTGCGGCTGCAAGGCATTGTGGGGCAGCATTTTCGCTTCTCCTGTCGGTTAGGGAGGTCCAGTGGTTCCTAAGCTAAATGAGGTTGTAAAGGAAGTTTGAAACCTCCTTTCCTATCATTCTCATAATTCTAGAGAATTCGAACGTCACTTATCATGGCTGCCACTGAGGGACTTCCGGGTCATTTCACTCCTTTAGGAAGGTTCCTAAGCTAAATGGACTATTCGACTTCAGCCCCGGACTCGGAGGGCTTTCCTTTGCTTTTCACCTGTCAGATTGTAAACAAAGTCACGTGACTGGGGGCAGATGGCAGCTGACAAGGTGTGTTTTATATCTGTACCCATGAGTCCGTGCTGAAGGGATGACTCTCAAAGTGTTCACTGCACAGGCGAGATGAAACGTCGGGGGTCCATTTATTCCTCCGGATGTTCAGCACCCACTGGTCCAGCCTGTCTGGATCACCTAAAGGAAACCTTTATTCAAAAATACATGAAAACCGACCCAAAGACAACAGGAGGGTTAATGCGATATTCACTTAATAACGCATGAACAACTTTTACAAATATTTCTATATTGTGTTGGTAAATGTAATCTGCACATTTCCTGCTGAAATACATGCATGGGCCTACCAAGTTACTGCGTGGCACTTTGGTTTTGATAAAACAGTGTAGTTCCACTATATAAACGTTACATTCATAATCAAACGAGACAATGTGCAAGATAAATAGCTATTTATTGTTATTCTTAATGCTTGTCATTCACACATTAAGAAAATAAAAATAAGTACCGATACATAGCAGAACAATTGTGGAGATGTTCAGCTTAATAAGCCTTGTTCAACATCATTTCTTTAGCTAATACTATAGCGGGCTGCAGGCGAACTAAGTCCGCGTTTCACTCTATGGTTTCGCTGCATTCCTTGATCTCCAGTTATAACGCCGGGCTCCGCCGCTGGCCAAAGCTAACGGAGCCGCAGGGGGCTAGCTATGGGATAATTGGGTCCAATTTTAACATTTGCTCCCGTATAGCATTATGGGCGTCATAGCCATATACTATAAAAGTCTTACCCAAGGCTGAATCATAAACTAAAATGTATATATATGTATAAAGGGTTACGTCCTTAGCTGGCTAATAAGCTACATCACAAGCTAAGCTAACAAGCACACAAACACCTGCTAACGGGGTTAACAAACATGTATAATATTATCATTTTACTCACCGAAAAAAGCTGAGAGTAGACTTCTTGGAAGTTCTGTTAGTACATTCAAGCGCACAGCACGACATTTTAATTGTCTGGTATTTGTAACAATATTCCCTAAAAGCAGTGGCGGCCGGCCCATAGGGGCGCTAGGGGCGCCGCCCCACCTCTTCCCACATACAAAAAAATGTATTAAAAAAAATATTAAATTAAAAAAAATGTAGGCTATTTAAAAAAAATATATTTTTAAAAATATATATTTTATATTTTTATTTTTAATGAACAAGGTAAATATCATACAATTGGTATCAGTAAAATGTATAATCTACAATAAAATCTCGTTTAAAATTGTGTTACGATGTCCAAAGTTACTGATAAGTCACATGTTTCCTGCCTGGCCTTGCCCGTGGCATTAGTGTATCATTACCGGGCGCCGTGCAAGGAGCCCCCGAGCCAAACAGCAGCAACCAGCACGTTGCAAAAGTCTCAATAAACTGTGCCGCCGAAACATAATTTCAGCCAATCAGCTCTGTCAAATATTTTGGTCACGAGGGCGCTCACGTTGGCGCCCACGTTGCTTACGTGCGTTGACGTGAGTTGTTTTTTAGACTCGTGAGTGACTAAGGTGATGAGAATGGCTTTGTGTGCAGGTGGAGTCGCCGGACCTCGGTCCCCGCCCAATTCCGTTCAAGAGCTACTCTCCATTCCTTTCGAAAGGAGAAGTTTGGGAGATAAACTGTTGCTTAAAGACCTTGGACCGGACCAACCCGATTTCTATATATCGCAGCAAGCTCGTGAAAAAGACAAAACGTATCAACGAGGCTTCTCACGTAGCTGGTACACCAGAAAGGCATGGCTAGCTGGATGCAAACAGGTAAATGCTGTCTTTTGTTTCCCATGCTTGCTCTTCAAACAGCCGTGGACAGATACGATCTGTTCAGAAACTAGACAAAAGTTAAACAAGTACAAACCACAGACTGTCTGTGTCATGGAGAATACAGTCGCTGGTTTATTTATGTCTGTATAGGCCGTTGTTGTGAGTGTGGACGGTCGGAGCATATATAACGTATAACACACAGGTTTTTCGCCTGCCGTCTGTCTGCAGACTTGTCAAAGCATTAATTCATGGTTTTTACTAACCGGTATCAGTATGTCAGGATAGCAAACCCACGTGTTTTTGCTGATGGGAACTTGGGTCCTTATTACAATTTAATCACGGTAAAATATGTTCATTTTGTTATAGTTGTAGCTCCCGAGCCAGCGCGTCTTGTTTGAATGATGCGAGTAAACAGCTGGCAGCCGCGGTGAAACTCGAGCGACTCGAGCGATGCGATAGGAGCGTTTAGAGCGAAGCGAATATTCGCATCGCGTCCGGTCTGAACGCAGCATTAAAGCGAGCTCCACGCTGCACTGGAAACGCGCCATTACCTCACCAGAAGTCCTAATTTAAGGGGTCATTTCTCCCAAAAAAAAATGTTTGCTCACTATATCAACAGCCCCACCAAAAATATTTTCCACCAGCCGCCACTGCCTAAAAGGCACAATCACCACAAACACGGCTAAAGCTAAAGGGTCAAGTACAGTACGACTAACTAACGTTGTAGCCTCTATGGTTATAGCCTAGCCGAGTGGACAAGTTGCTGTTAGCTGACAGTGAGGCATGTACATGTCCATCAAAGTGACCACGCCCTAATTTATGCAAAAACTTTAAGACCTAATATAAATAAAAGGGTCGTGTTAGAAAACAATTCACTCACAGATTCATAATCATGAAGGTGGAATCTAACTATATCGATAATAATATTTATTGCATCCATGGGTAGAAACTAGGGCTGTCAAACGATTAAAAATTGTAATCAGATTAATCACAGCTTAACAATTAATTAATCATGATTAATCACCATTCGAACTATGTCCAAAATATGCCATTTATTTATGTATATTGTTGTGGGAATGAAAAGATAAACTAAAGAAGGCGGATATATCCATTTAACATACAGTATCTATGTTTATTATAACATTTTTCTGCGTGTCAAAATGAAAAACAACCCACACACCTATCAATCATCAAACCGTGGGGTCTTAATTCATTACTGTTGATTTCTATCAGCGGGGATTACTTCAGGAAAGTCGACAGAGGGGGGGGGGGGGGGGTGGCGGCGAGTGGAGTACTTCTGACCACAGAGTAGAGGCTTCTCAATACTCAAATTTCCCCTCCTCAACTCCTCGACTCCTCGGTCCTCCGGTAGTGACCCGGAAATGAATTTCAGCACGCCATTTTGAAGGACGTCTCATTTCTCTAAATGCACACCGAGGACCGAGGATCGAGCGTCGAGGAGGCTCTCTGGAGGAGCTATAACCGAGGATACACTGATGGTTCCTCCACGGCTCCTCCGCGGATGCATTTCCGGGAACGGTGGAGGCGTGACGCACGGCCGGACTTATCTCAGCCAATGACAGCTCTGCATGCATCCCCTGGATATTATTTTAGAAACTGCTCTCATCGCAACGCGATGTTTACAGTGAGAACAGCTGTGAGGCCCGTGCAGAAAGCAGAGCAGTGTGTAAAATATATATCACTCAGTATAACAGACCTACTCTCTTTATTTGCTTTAGTTTAGTAGATATCTACAAAGAGTCGATATTTTTCTAAGAACATTTAGTGCTTCACATAATAAAATACACAACGGCTGTAGCCTGATTATGCTTTCGGAGCTGTAGGTGTGTGTGGTACAGTGTGTAGGTGTGTGTGTGGTACAGTGTCGGTGCGTGTTGTACAGTGTGTAGGTGTGTGTTGTACAGTGCGCAGATGCGGCGAACAGACAGGTCTCAGTTGGTTTGGTGTCCTCTGCTTACTTTTAATACTTGCAAATACAACTTTTGGCCCGTAATTTCAATTCCCCATTTCAGCGACCAGAGAGAGGGGGGGATATATCCAGTCTCTGATTGTGTTACGTTATTATGAGAGTGCTCTCATACTTTAAATTGCATATATTTATATAAATATATTTGTGTGTGTGTGTCCGCATCTGTAGCCTGCTATTGTCTCATTATACCGCACTCTCAATGAATTCAAAGTAAATATGTGGGGGAACAATGTTCAGCTGATCTAACAGAGATTATAAAATATGACAAAACACTCACAGCTGATGCAGCTGTTGCCACGTAATAATGAATGGACGTCGCTTTAATATGACCGCTCAGAGGAGAGGAGTTCTCATTTCTTTAAACGTCTGCTGCTTCCCCTCCTCTCTCCTCGGTTCCCAGTGATGTACCTGAACGCGTTCAATGAACGATCGTTCATGAACGCGTTCATATTTTGGGCGAACGTGAACTGAACGTACTGTATTTCCGCTAGATGAACGTAATTGAGAACGCGTTCATTCTCAGCGCTGTATAACGGCGTTCAAACGTGCGTTCATTCTCAGCACTGTATTATAACGGCGTTCAAAAGTGTGCCAGATTTCATATGCCTTTCAGCCGAAAATCCAGTTAAAACACACCGTAAACAGGCTTCAAAATAATGCGGAAAACCACCCAATCTGGCAACAGCAAGCTGCCTGTGACGCGTACGCGCCTGTCACCCCTGGCTGTCGCACTAAAATATAAATATACTAAATATATCAGACTCCTCACAACAAACAATGTGGAACCGCGGAACCGGCGAGCATTGAATGAATGAATGAATTAGTATGGACGAAGCCGAGAGCAGCTGCAGCAGCACTCGCTCAGAGTGAGACTCTACGGCAGGGGTGGGGAACCTCCGGCCTCCGGCCGTATACGGCCCGCGAGACAATTTGGTACGGCCCTCGAGGTAATTTATAAACACACGCAAAAAATAAAAAAATGAAAGAAATCTAGACCGCAAAAAAATTAAACAAGCGAGTACCTGTTTTTCCTGGCCAAGGTCAGGGTCCTTGAACACAACACGAGCCTAACGTGTCATCACGTGGTATATGTCTCGACTGACAGGGGTGCAGTTCTGACGGAGAGCACCAGAACGCCACTCCAGCACTTCAGAAATTGCAGTACCGATAAGTCCGTACACATGCCACAGTTTCTGCGTGTCTGTGTCTTTAGTTGTAAGCCCAGTGGCGATCTGCTCATCTGTCATACAGTCAATAACTGTGTTGTTGTCATTAGCATCTGGTTAGCTAGCTATGCTAACGAATATAAGAAGCTTTGTCTACAACCAGTGAGGTAAAGGCACATCTTTATATGATCATTATAGTTATAAAAAAAATAAGAGAATAAAGTAAACAGGTATAAAATACTATAAGACAGTTATTAATAAAGAAGAATACAGTTTGAAAGGGTAGTGATTTGTCAAATATCCATAAATTAAAAGAAAATCTGCTTACAGTTGTGTTTGGGTGTTGAGAGATGTGTCCATAGATCTCCTAATGTTGCTCTCAAAGTGCAACACATCTTGCCAGGGGAGCATGCCCCCCGGACCCCTCTAGAGGAGGTTAGGTCCCCCCCACTTAAACCATGTTCACATGGATAGGAAACTAAATACATTTGCACACATCTTGTGTCCATAAATTATCTTTCTGTTTAGGTGGTCACGCCACACCCTGCACGTGCATGCATACGCGAGTCATGGTGAGATATCTGGATTAGGAGGTTGCTTTTTCTTTGCACAGAATGAAATGAATGAGCTGTGATTTTAGTTTTTTTAAGCAGAGGTCAATAACTTGTACGGCCCTCTGAGGATATTGTAAAAATTGAAATGGCCCATTAACATCGTACAGGAGACAAATAATAGCTCGCAGCAACTTATTGAAAAAAGAACTATGAACTATAAATTAGTTCATTTTTGAAACCATGAACTTTAGTTCAACATTTTGAATTATGAACTATGAACTGAACTAGTTCATTTTAAAATATGTGAACTGTGAACTGAACTAGTTCATGTAGAAAGTGAACTTTCCCAACACTGTCGGTTCCCCTCCTCGGTCCTCCGCTCGCATCTCCTGTGGGCGGGACTAACGGCCCGTCCACACAGCGGCGTGCGTTGACGCTTCCCCATTCACTTTGAATGGGGTGACGTATAAAGGTAGATATGGTGCAAAATGCGAGAGCGTGAAAACCTGATGTGAGCACTTGCAGAAAAAAAATCTGAGTTTGTGTGCTTACATTTACACTTGTATACAATATCCACATAACTGTGAACCAGATGTACACTTGTATAAAAATATCCACGTAACTATGAATCAAATTTACACTTGTAAAAAATATCCACGTAACTGTGAACCAAATTTGAAGTCACAGAAGAAAAAAAAATGTTTTGTAGCTTGTAGGAAAAAAATGAACTTAGAGATGAAATGTTCACTTGCAGAAAAATACACATTTTTTAAATATATTTTCCATTACAACTGCAACTTTATTTATTACAACCTCTCAAATCAGTCATTACAACTTGACGAATCTGCTTTGTGGCAGTATAAATCGACGAATCTGCGGTCTTGACTTTTGCTCCACTTCTTGCGATAAATGTGTCGCAAAAGTAATTTTCACCTGTAGATGTGGGGGGGGGGGGGGGGGAGGGGGGTTGGAGCGAAGGGGCGGAGCTATCAGAACAACGAGGCTTGGGTCAGTCCAGAGCCTATAGAGATACTAGGCTTGTTTGAGACACATTGCGGCTCGCCTCGAAAGTAGACGAGAGTAGCCGATCGCAGCCGGGGGAGGTGTCAAAAAGCTCGTTTTAAATTAGTCGGACAGCTCGGACTCGGAGTCGGCTTGACTGGCTGGGTTTGCAATGGCGGAAATTGCGTTGGCGTTTTTCGTTGCAGATGAAGTGGATGCAATAGAAATGCTCCTCCCTCTTAATGTTTGCAAAACTGATAGGTGGACAGGCTACAAATGATCAGTCCCTTCAGATCCGCACACATGAAGCTTCATGAGCATGAATTGAACAGACCTGCTGCTGTGTTAATTCTTTTGCTGCCACTTTAAGCGTTATGATGTGTACAACATGGATGTAATTTGATTTAATCTTGCCATTTTAAATGATGTATTCAATAAATAAGGTTAAACCAAATCATTACAAAGAGAAACTTTATTGTTATTGCACATATTACAGGTACTAAGACAACGAAATGCAGTTTAGCTTCTAACCAGGTGCAACAAGCAGTGGAAAGTAATGTACACAATCTACAGAATAACATATAGAATGAATTGAATGATGAATAAACAGTGGGGTATGAATACACTAGATATCAGCCTGTGAGCAGTATGAACAGTGTGTATGAATATGCTAAAATATATAAAGTATGAAAACGGTAAGCAGTATAGTATAAAATATATAGATATTAATTTCATGATGATAAACATTGTGGAACAATGATGAAAAATGGGAATGGATGTGGCGACGTAAAACTGACACAAAACAACAACAAACTTTTGCCAGCCAATTGGAGAGTTTCATCAGCAGCACGTGGTAAAAACAACCTGATCTCACCAGAATGCGTGACTCCACCACGACTCCTTAACACCACAATGCGTGGTGGAGTCACGAACTTTGTTACATTTGCGTGTCGGCACCACGCAAACAACCCCAATGTAAAGTGAATGAGGCTCCTTTGTCGTGGTGCACACACGCATTTCTACAACGTCCCGCAGTGAGCTTTTATTCTATAAAACGTTTTTAAAATCTACTTTATAGCGTGTAGTAACTCACGGGAGGCTTCTTTTATTTTATTTTTATTCATAATTATTTTTATTTTTCGTCAGAATGTAAAAATTACATTAGTTACGAATTTGTGTTCTCAAAAAACAGTGCATTGTGTGTAATACAACTGTGATTTTTATTAAATTAGTTAGTTTTTAAGGAAGGCCAGAGCTTCAGCTGTGTCCAATAGATTGTTCCCTTTAGTTAACGTTATTTAAAAGATAATGATCATGTCTTGTATTACGAGCGTCCATTCCCATTGGATAACGGAGAATTTTACACCCGGAAGTAAGCAGCCTATTCTCCTTACTGTGGATTGATCTCAGTGATATCTGCACTACTCATCGACTAAAAAACACCAAATTGTCCTTGTTAATTACACAACATTGATTGGTTTGAATTGTGTGCAATGCTTTTGTATTTTCCCCCTTCGATTCGGAGAAACAAATATTCTTTCGGAGTTTTTGGACGGCAGAAGACACTACACTACCCAGAATCCTCAGCTATCGTTTGGGACTACACCATGAACCCCGTGATCAGCCCTCAAGCTCTTTGATTGGTTGACCTCCAACTGCATTCCATATGAATAAAAAACGTTTTGTAAAAGAGAAAATCATACTTTATTCAGCAGTGCTTGCTTTACTCTTTGAAAGTCATCACATGAATGCATTGTAATAAATGGTTTGGCTGCATTAAATATTACACATCTGTCGTAGTTCTTTATTTATCTACAGAGATCGGGCATCATAATAGACCGGAAACTATTCTTTTACCGTTCTGTTTTAATTTCACAATAAAGTTAGTAGTAATATTTTGTTTTGATATTATTGTTTTTTATTAACTTCTAGACCGCTGGGTCATGTTAAGACCATCTTTTTTTGGTTGCTATGGGTTTTTTCCATCGCTTTTGTGTTACAAATATCAAAACAATAACAAAATAATATTCGTCGTAAACTAAACCGGAAACAGCAGTATATTTGATTGTGTTAACACTGTAAACTTGACAGCCTTTTAACCTATGCTTTTAACCCAAACCACCTACTGATTAAAGCACGTTATTACACGTTTAGAGTAATTGCAATGCAGGAAGATTGTGTTGCTTTTTAATGACTGTTTAAAATGCCTTTTTCTTAATGTCTTTCATTTTTGTAAAGCACTTTTGAATGTGTTATATTTTATGAAAACATTCAAATATTAAGAGTACATACAAAATAGTGGGAAAGTAGAAGGTCAATTATATAAATATAGAATAGAAAATATCAAGAAGATACTCAAATGATATCTAGAGTAAAACAGTTTAGTGCCTGATAGGAGGATGTGCTAACTAATGAGGCTTTATTTAAGGAAATGTGCAGAATACGACAGTGTAATGGTGGAAGTATACACACATTGATAGATGTCTTGTAATGCACTGTTGATTAACCTGTGACCCAAGTTTGTCATTCATTGCATAACTACACTGTTGTGTATATGATATGTCAATAAACCTTAGAAAATCTTGAAATCTTGAAAGGGATGTGCAAAATAGCAATTATATACAGTCTTTAATGAACTATTAGAGAATAACGAGTAATGAATATGCTTTAAACGGATCTGCAGATAAATATGTAGTCTTCTCAAGCACCAACTATCAAATATCTCTCCTGATTGTTGGCACTTGACAATCACCTTCACTGAATTTCATTCAGGTGTAACTAAAGTCTGATTTAAGGGTTGTTTATATTTCACATCATTAATCCAAATCTGTAAAGTAACTAAAATAAAACGGTTCTGTCTGCTGCAGTCTGGCAGGCGGTACCACAGCATTCGGACTAAAACCACCAGACACAGAGACAGCTTCATCCCACAGGCCAGAAGACTATTAAACACCTGAACTTAGAAATAACATTCATCTGGCTGCTACTTAGAAATTATTTATCTAATATATCATATTCCAATCACTTGTATATAGACTCTTATTGCACTATTTCACTATTTTTTCTGTGTATCTGTTTTATTGCGTAGCACTGTTGGAGGAGCCTGTGACCTAAGGGGGGGGGGGGGGGGGGGGGGGTAGGACACGTTAGATTCCTGTTTTGAATAGTGTGCCGTCGATGGGTTTCATTCCATTTCAAAGTCCTTTTGGACGCTCTGTGTAAACGTCGCGCATCCAATCACAGAGGTTGAGGACTGATCACGGGGTTTGTCAAGCTAAGCACATGGTGTAGTTCCAAACGATAGCTGAGGATTCTGGGTAGTGTAGTGTCTTCTGCCGTCCTAAAACTCCGAAAAAATATTTGTTTCTCCGAATCGAAGGGGGAAAATACAAAAGCATTGTACACAATTCAAACCAATCAATGTTGTGTAATTAACAAGGACAATTTGGTGTTTTTTAGTCGATGAGTAGAGCAGATATCACTGAGATCAATCCACAGTAAGGAGAATAGGCTACTTACTTCCGGGTGTAAAATTCTCCGTTATCCAATGGGAATGGACGCTCGTAATACAATACAGAGGACATGATCATTATCTTTTAAATAACTAAAGGGAACAATCTATTTGACACAGCTGAAGCTCTGGCCTTCCTTAAAAATGAACTAATTTAATACAAATCACAGTTGCATTACACACAATGCAGTGTTTTTTGAGAACACAAATTCGTAACTAATGTAATTTTTACATTCTGACGAAAAATAAAAATTATTATGAATACAAATAAAATAAAAGAAGCCTCCCGTGAGTTACTACAAGCTATAAAGTCGATTTTAAAAACGTTTTATAGAATAAAAGCTCACTGCAGGACGTTGTAGAAATGCGTGTGTGCACCACGACAAAGGAGCCTCATTCACTTTACATTGGGGTTGTTTGCGTGGTGCCGACACGCAAATGTAACAAAGTTCGTGACTCCACCACGCATTGTGGTGTTAAGGAGTCGTGGTGGAGTCACGCATTCTGGTGAGATCAGGTTGGGTAAAAACCACCAATGAGCGCTCAGCTCGAGATACCAGCGAGCCGTTTCCCATCAAGCATTTCGCTTCCGCATCTCGTGGAGAGCAAGGCTGAAGTCGAATAGTCCATTTAGCTTAGGAACCTTCCTAAAGGAGTGAAATGACCCGGAAGTCCCTCAGTGGCAGCCATGATAAGTGCCGTTCGAAGGCTGCAGTCGGATAGTTTAAAAATCAGCTCCTAAGTTCTAACCCTATCGTCTATTCCTTGACCTCTGAGTGAAACGTCACGGGGTTAAGGGATAGTGGATAGGAGAATTTAAAAGGACTTAGGAGAAGAGACTGCGGTACTTTAGAGAATCCGAATGCACTTTCACTATCCGACGTGTTTATGATGCGCCAGCGGACGTCATTGTGTGCGTCTGCTGCTGTGGGGAAACTATGGAAACCACAATTTTCTATACAGCGGACGACAACATGGATGTTTAATAAGAACGAGGGACTACTGTAAACTCATCTAGAGACTCTGCACCGTGCTCTGATGCTGCTGCTTTGCTTTATGAACGTGGACAACAGAGAAACATATTCTTCAGGACCAAAGTTGGAATTGAAATAAAAAAGGAAAGTGAAACTGCTCGTCACCCTCTCCCTCCGGTCCACATTAATACAAATGATCCCAATACGTATGATTGTATGAACTAAAGATCTTAAAATCAATACAGATGTATTTATTATAAACGTTAGTCCTTAACATCTATCACTGTGTATATCACCATTCAAACATCTTTTAAAAGTTGAACAAACCCCACACAGCTCAGTGAAGACTGAAATGTTGACTTTATTTGATCATTTCAGTAAAAACTAAGGTTCATATTTCTCTCTTTGATTATAATACTGATGAACGTTCAAAACAAAGCACTTTGGCAACTTACCACCTATGTTTTAAAAAGCTTAATAAGCACCGTAACTTTCATGATATAATTTCTCCGTCATAATCGTTTTTTCCGTGAACGGCCGACTGTTGAGTGACGGCAAATGCTGCGGCTGCAAGGCATTGTGGGGCAGCATTTTCGCTTCTCCTGCCGGTTAGGGAAGTCCAGTGGTTCCTAAGCTAAAGGAGGTTATACAGGAAGTTTGAAACCTCCTTTCCTATCATTCTCATCATTCTAGAGTATTCGAACGGCACTTATCATGGCTGCCACTGAGGGACTTCCGGGTCATTTCACTCCTTTAGGAAGGTTCCTAAGCTAAATGGACTATTCGACTTCAGCCGAATTCTCTAGAATGATGAGAATGAAAGGAAAGGAGGTTTCAAACTTCCTTTATCACCTCCTTTAGCTTAGGAACCACTGGATCTCCCTTGACGAGAGGAGAGGAGAAAATGCTGCCCCACAATGCATTGCAGCCGCAGCATTTGACGTCACTCAACAGTCGGCCGTTCACGGAAACAACCGATTATGAGAAATGATATCATGAAAGTTACGGTGCTTATTAAGCATTTTAAAACGTATGTGGTAAGTTGCCAAAGTGCTTTGTTTTGAACATTCATCAGTATTATAATCAAAAAGAGAAATATGAACGTTAGTTTTTACTGAAATGATCAAATAAAGTCAACATTTCACAGTCTTCACTGAGCTGTGTGGGGTTTGTTCAACTTTAAAAAAATGTTTGAATGGTGATATACACAGTGATAGATGTTAAGGACTAACGTTTATAATAAATACATTTGTATTGATTTTAAGATCTTTTCATAGTTCATACAATCTTTGGGATCATTAGTATTAATGTGGACTGGAGGGAGAGGGAGACGAGCAGAAGTTTCACTTTCCTTTTTTATTTCAATTCCAACTTTAGTCATGAAGAATATGTTTCTCTGTTGTCCACGTTCATAAAGCAAAGCAGCAGCATCAGAGCACGGTGCAGAGTCTCTAGATGACTTTACATTAGTCCCTCCTTCTTATTAAACATCCATGTTGTAGTCCGCTGTATAGAAAACTGTGGTTTCCATAGTTTCCCCACAGCAGCAGACGCACACAATGACGTCCGCTGGCGCATCATAAACACGTCGGATAGTGAAAGTGCATTCGGATTCTCTAAAGTACCGCAGTCTCTTCTCCTAAGTCCTTTTGAATTCTCCTATCCACTATCCCTTAACCCCGTGACGTTTCACTCAGAGGTCAAGGAATAGACGATAGGGTTAGAATTTAGGAGCTGATTTTTAAACTATCCGACTGCAGCCCAAGTGCGCCAACTCGCCTCGCCTCGCTCTCAAGGCTGCGGGCGTCTTTGTCCCGCGAGATTTCAAAGTCTCATGTGGGCGAGCCTCCAGAGCAAGTCGGACAAAATAGGCTTGTTTGAGACGCGTTGCGGCTCGCCTCGAAAGTAGACGAGAGTAACCGATCGCAGCCGGGGGAAGTGTCAAAATGCTCGTCTTAAGTCGGACAGCTCGGACTCGGAGTCGGCTTGACTGGCTGGGTTTGCAATGGCGAAAATTGCGTTGGCGTTTTTCGTTGCAGATGAAGTGGATGCAATAGAAATCCCACATGTATTGTATGGAGAATGACATGATCTAAAGGGACTGTGATTGAGAGAAAATTAAATATTTGTTTACAATAAACATGAATATGTCATTTGTTTGATTTGCATTAAAAGACAATACCATTTTTGATTTAAATGATAGATTACCTTGTGCATTTGTTGCAGCCCTTGCTTGCTGCATAAGTGCAGCTGCTAAACTGTTATCTGAAAAATAATTTACATCATTTAAAATCATATCCAGATTGTTGGAATGCAATTTAGTTGTTTACTCACCATTTTGTAGTCTTTGGGAAATGTCTTGTGAGACTCTTACAGTGATGTCTCCCTGTCCATCACGCAGTGTAAGCACCACAAATTCCATTTTACCCACTGTAGACAAAGGTGATCTCCATTGCTTTATATAGGTTTGTTAATTCAGTCATGATGAGGAACCACACCAGTGACTGGGTTCCATAATTAGAATTGCTCCTCCCTCTTAATGTTTGCAAAACTGATAGGTGACAGGCTACAAATGATCAGTCCCTTCAGATCCGCACACATGAAGCTTCATGAGCATGAATTGAACAGACCTGCTACTGTGTTAATTCTTTAGCTGCCACTTTAAGCTTTATGATGTGTACAACATGGATGTAATTTGATTTAATCTTGCCATTTTAAATGATGTATTCAATAAATAAGGTTAAACCAAATCATTACATTACAATAGATTTTATTTTAATGATTTGGTTTAACTTAAAGAGAAACTTTATTGTTATTGCACATATTACAGGTACTGAGAGAACGAAATGCAGTTTAGCTTCTAACCAGGTGCAACAAGCAGTGAAGTGGAAAGTAATGTACACAATCTACAGAATAACATATAGAATGAATTGAATGATGAATAAACAGTGGGGTATGAATACACTAGATATCAGCCTGTGAGCAGTATGAACAGTGTGTATGAATATGCTAAAATATATAAAGTATGAAAACGGTAAGCAGTATAGTATAAAATATATAGATATTAATTTCATGATGATAAACATTGTGGAACAATGATGAAAAATGGGAATGGATGTGGCGACGTAAAACTGACACAAAACAACAACAAACTTTTGCCAGCCAATTGGAGAGTTTCATCAGCAGCACGTGGTATAAACCACCAATGAGCGCTCAGCTCGAGATACCAGCGATCCGTTTCCCATCAAGCATTTCGCTTCCGCAGCTCGTGGAGAGCAAGTGCGCCAACTCGCCTCGCCTCGCTCTCAAGGCTGCGGGCGTCTTTGTCCCGCGAGATTTCAAAGTCTCATGTGGGCGAGCCTCCAAAGCAAGTCGGACAAAATGACTAACCATCATGCAACGCACTAGCAAGACGTTGATCGCAACTGCGCAGGTCTGCGCAGGTCTTGCTTGTCTCAAACAAGCCTAGTGACTAACCATCATGCAACGCACTAGCAAGACGTTGATCGCAACTGCGCAGGTCTGCGCAGGTCTTGCTTGTCTCAAACAAGCCTACTCTCTCTATGGCTCTGGGTCAGTCACAGTCACAGTCAGGTCGAACCGGATGACAGCGGGGCTACTGTTCGTGTCGCTACCAGTCCGCTGACATGGCGCGTCAATCCACGGTAAGTTTCGCCCATTACTTGCCCAGTATTACTTTGAATATTATTATTGTGATTGAGGATTAAATCCGTTTTGAAGACCACCGTTTTATATCGTGCAGTTTAGCGGCGAAATAACGTCAGTCAGCCAGCTAACGCTAGCTTTGTTGAGTGTATGCTAGCTAAACAAGTAGTGGTTGTAGTCTATACAGCAGTAATTCATATATTATAGCCTACTGCTTTGGCACTAACGGTTGATAAGCGTTTATGAAAATAAAACCAATTGAACTGTACTGAAATAATGACAAGTTTTATAATTGTCTTGGGCTCCTGCTGTGTTTTTAAAGCCTTTGTAAATTATCCATGCTATTTTCTATTTAGCTAACGTCGAAGTAGTGTATGTGAAATCAACCTCACAATAAGATGTGTGTATATTACAATTATTAATGACATATTTCAAGATGATTACTTAGATATTACAATATGGTTGGTTGAGCTGGAGTTCATTATTGAGCTTACAAGTTAACGTCACAGTCATCTGAATAACGAACCCAAACCTTGTTGTTTTTATTAATTGTATTACAAATTGATATCAAATAAACAGTAAGCATTGGTAACACAATTTCCAAAGTTACTGTAAAATAAAAAGGACCCTGACTCTACACAATCCAACATGTTCAACAGAAGAGAATCAGTTATATTGTTTGTACACATGGTTTACTTTACATATATATATATATATATATATATCTGTTTGTTTAAAGTGTCCAGGTGATGCAGACAGGCTGGACCAGAGAGTGAGAGACAGAACTGGACTCCTCACAGCAGTGAACTTCAGCTCAGGTACTAAGACTCTTTTTTCATACTGTACAAAGAATCAAGAAAGATATTGGTTTAAATGAATGAAGTATTGACTTGAATACACTGATATACATTCCATTAAACAATACTAAATACTAGATCACCTACACATCAGTTAAGTTGAGGGGTTTTTCCATGCAAAAAGTCACATTTAGATGTTAACAAGCAATATGACTTTGTCAGTTTTCTAATTTAATGTATTGAAGGCAAAGATATTTAACACATAGTGAGAACTGCTACTATTTATCTCTCAATATTGTCTGTAAAAAACGTGGTCAAAGTTATTCTTTCAGTGAGACAACCGAGCAAGCTTCTACAGTTGCACTACGTTTTGATAACAGTTAAATATTATTTTGATAATAACATATTTCAATGTTGATGAATTTCATACTGTTCATTCATAATCTGATTACAATTAAAAAAATAATGATATCAACAGCCCCATAACACACAAACACACCTCTTTCATAAATAACACACTTGTTCTGCAATAATGTTTTATGTTTCCTGTAATTTTTGTTAGGAAAGGACATGACATGACACGACATCTTCTCCTTCTCTGAGGGTCAAGAAGAACATCCAAGAGGAACATTAAAAGCTGATGTTATGAGATTTTAAGACCAGTACAAGACATTCACTAAGAAACTACTTTTATTGTGAAAACAAAGATCTGCACACCGAATATTTTTGTAGTCTATCAGGACCATCATTTGTTTGTGACGCTGCCTGCACCTCAGAGAAGGGGTGGTTATAGTCAGGCTTATAAAGTGTGGCGAAAAACATAGTCAGCTGATCGAATGCACCATAAACGGTTATCAACCGTTAGTGCCAAAGCAGTAGGCTAATATATGAATTACTGCTGTATAGACTACAACCACTAATTGTTTAGCTAGCATAAACTCAACAAAGCTAGCGTTAGCTGGCTGACTGACGTTATTTCGCCGCTAAACTGCACGATATAAAACGGTGGTCTTCAAAGCGGATTTAATCCGCAATCACAATAGTAATATTCAAAGTAATACTGGGCAAGTAATGGGCAAAATGTACCGTTGATTGACGCGCCATGTCAGCGGTAGCGACACGAACCGTTAGCGAACAGTTAGCCCCGCTGTCATCCGGTTCGACCTGACTGTGACTGACCCAAGCCTCGTTGTTCTGATAGCTCCGCCCCTTCGCTCCAACCCCCCTCCCTCCCCCCACATCTACAGGTGAAAATTACTTTTGCGACACATTTATCGCAAGAAGTGTAGCAAAAGTCAAGACCGCAGATTCGTCGATTTATACTGCCACAGAGCAGATTCGTCAAGTTGTAATGACTGATTTGAGAGGTTGTAATAAATAAAGTTGCAGTTGTAATGGAAAATATATTTAAAAAATATGTATTTTTCTGCAAGTGAACATTTCATCTCCAAGTTCATTTTTTTTCTACAAGCTACAAAACTTATTTTTTTCTTCTGTGACTTCAAATTTGGTTCACAGTTACGTGGATATGTTTTACAAGTGTGTACATTTGGTTCACAATTACGTGGATATTTTATACAAGTGTACATTTGGTTCACAGTTACGTGGATATTTTATACAAGTGTAAATGTATGCACACAAACTCAGATTTTCTTTCTGCAAGTGCTCACATCAGGTTTTCACGCTCTCGCATTTTGCACCATATCTACCTTCATATACTGGGCAAGTAATGGGCCAAAATGTACCGTTCATTGATGCGCCATGTCAGCGGACTGGTAGCGACACGAACCGTTAGCCCCGCAGTCTCCAGTCACCCGAGCCTCGTCCTTCTGATAGCTCCGCCCCTTCGCTCCAACCCCCCTCCCTCCCCCCACATCTACAGGTGAAAATTACTTTTGCGACACATTTATCGCAAGAAGTGTAGCAAAAGTCAAGACCGCAGATTCGTCGATTTATACTGCCACAGAGCAGATTCGTCAAGTTGTAATGACTGATTTGAGAGGTTGTAATAAATAAAGTTGCAGTTGTAATGGAAAATATATTTAAAAAATGTGTATTTTTCTGCAAGTGAACATTTCATCTCTAAGTTCATTTTTTCCCTACAAGCTACAAAACATTTTTTTTTCTTCTGTGACTTCAAATTTGGTTCACAGTTACGTGGATATTTTTTACAAGTGTACATTTGGTTCACAGTTACGTGGATATTTTATACAAGTGTAAATGTAAGCACACAAGCTCAGATTTTTTTTTCTGCAAGTGCTCACATCAGGTTTTCACGCTCTCGCATTTTGCACCATATCTACCTTCATATGACGTCACTTTTAGCCGAAATGCATCGTGGGAAGCGACGTGGAGCGTAGCTGGCGTGGCTCGCTGCAAAAGTTGAGCAATGTTCAACTTTTGACGCCTCGGCGAGGCGTTAGCCAATCGAATCATATGCCAGTACAAGCTCTAGCCAATCAAACCGCTGCTTGTGTGTCAGGGGCGGGAGATTCATGTGATTGGTTGTTGGTCGAGTTTCAGACACGCCCGCCGGCAAGCGTCAGCGCACGCCGCTGTGTGGACGGGCCGTAAGTCTTGAGGAGGGGAGTCGAGGAGGGGAAATTTGAGTATTGAGAAGCCTCTAGTGTGAACGTTGTGATCAACTGTTTTAGCGCAGTTCTCCAGTGAAGGGGGGGGGGAGTCTCCCTCCGCAGCCGGTTGGCGTAGTTTTGGCACAATTCCGTTGTACAGACCGCCTTCTGGAAAAGCTTCACAAGTACGTCGGTACGCAAATGCGCTTTGTGACACAAGTGACGGTACGCATTTCAGATTAAGCACATAACCTGCGTACCAGTTATGTGCACCCCTGTACTACAGCAAAAGTATTCTCCGTCGGGACTTCCTGCAACAACACCACGCCGTTATCAAAGATGTTCTATTGAGAAGACGATCACTACGTGACAAAAGTTTTCAAAACCGTGGCGACTGAAATCAATCTTACTAACTGCTGTCTGTGCAATTTACTCCGCGAGAGTTGGCAGACTTTATTTTGCTTACTTTAACATCATTGTTCATGGTGGGGCTAAGCCATTTCTTGGTATGGGTGTAGCCTACCCCAGCCATATCCTGGCGCTGCCGCTGGTGGCAGGTATGGGGCGGCCCATTCTGCACATGCGTTAAATGCGTTAAATATTTTAACGCAATTAATTCAAAAAATGTATTACCGGCGTTAACGCGATCATTTTGACAGCACTAGGAGAAACATGTTTTTTTCTGCTGTAAAGTTGGGCATTTTAACATGGGGGTCTATGGAAATTTCTCCTTTCTGCAGCCAGTCCCTAGCGGCCCATGTATGAACTGCAAGTGTGTGGCACTTCCGTATTGGCTTCCCGGATGTTCCCCAGAGTTTGCCGCTTGGTTTTATCGCAGCGAGACTCTACAATACTAATTGTGGGCTTATCATGTCTCGGCCACAACAGAAAAAAAAGACTTTCGCTCTCTCCAGAGGGGCAGGTCAGCCAAAAAGTTCAAAAGGGCCGTTGCCCGGGCAACATTAGCCCGTACCTGTGCACGTCCCTGCATTTTCTGACCGTACGTAAGTGGTTGCTTTGGAAGTCATTCGAGAATGATGCAGTCCTTACTTTTGCACAAATGTCCATCACAAACAACCAGATCCAAAAGTGGTATTCTCCGCAAAGGAAAATTAAGATGATTGATGACAATGATATTAAACAAAGACAAGAAAGCACATTTTAATATTTGAAAATGTTGAAAACTATTTGCTATCTTCACTTGATAAGTGGTTTAAACAATTATTATACATTTTTTTCACTTTTGTCTCTAATTATTAAGCTGTTGATAATATATTTGACTAATCTCTTTAGTGCAGCCTTTTTTACTGCTTTTTAAAAATGTATCCCTTTTTGTCTTATTCCTCCCAGCGTACAAATCCTCCAACAACACACTCAAAGATCTCAGAACAGAGTTATTCATGCAGGCTTGATGTCAACCTTAAGGGAGGTGATGCAAATGAGCCTATGGTCACTTAGCTGATCTGATATGCTGCTGTA
This sequence comes from Pseudochaenichthys georgianus, assembly GCF_902827115.2. Taxonomy (NCBI): domain Eukaryota; kingdom Metazoa; phylum Chordata; class Actinopteri; order Perciformes; family Channichthyidae; genus Pseudochaenichthys; species Pseudochaenichthys georgianus. The sequence continues at coordinate 7,431,250 of NC_047506.1, read as the reverse complement.
ATCGTCTCTCAAGTCCAGACCTTGAATTGTATTGTGTTTGCTTAGTAGCTGCAGTATTAGCTGCCTTTCTGGTGTTAAACATGCTTCACACTTCGACTTCATGGACAAAACCTATTAAAGATTCACAAATGGATTTTAAGGCTTTGATAAAAACCCTATTGTACTGTGCAAAAACAAAATGCCTTTTCATGATTATTTTAATGTAATATGTTGTATGAATAAATTATACAAATAAGCATTCGAATGGTTTTAAACTAAGGCAGATTCAGCACTGATGAAGCAACACATGGTCTTTATTAAATGTGTACCATTTACAAATTTAAATGACTGAAACATACCCTTGTGACAGGTCTCAGTTCAGAAGATGCCACTCAATCAATTACAATATTCATGTATAAAGTTTGCCACCAAATGTCACATCTGTCAGCCATGGCCCAATTTGAATCCATATTTTTTCTCAATCATTTATTTTCAGGGTTAATAGTAATTTGTGGGATTTTCTTTTGAATTATGCATTCAACCTGTGGGGTCTTGCAGGTCGACAGCTCTTGTCAGAATGGCATTTACTGTAATGATTGGCATTTGGTCTTCAGCATCTGTAGATCTTAGTACGGTGTAGTTTTCACAGGCTCATTACCATATTGTTTCCGCCCACAACACTCAATTAGAAACATGTTGTTCATCCGACCCTCATTTCAGATTTCTGTAATATGAAACACAGTGAAGAGTAGCCTTCAAATGGGAAATTAATAGCGCTTAAATGTCATATCAATTCATCAGCAACAGGCACAGAGTCCATCCAATTCATTCATTAGGCATATTTAGTGTTTATTTTCCCTGCAGGGCTCTCAGAGCACCAGGAGGGGAACTGTCCATGAATTTAACAAATACCCTTCAGGAATTGGAATTGTTTGACATAAAGTCAATTCATAAAAAGGTGTAGTAACAGTAAGGCAAGCACCCCACTGCCTCCATAAAGACACCTTCAAATGAGTGTTTCACAGAACTGTCAGACTGCTGACCTTCATAGTTTGAAGGCAGTGTCTCCTGCGGCACAGGGGAAGACATGTTCACTGCGTACAGCATGCACAGAGTGGTTGTTGAGCGAGAGACTGTCAGCAAAATGTGAGTTTATTCGCTTAGTGTCATTCAACATAATAAAATCAGCATTTAGAGGGATATTACCTGACTTTGCTTGGTTTGTTTGTGCACACTGTCATCTGCTAAATGAAAAGGGGGGTCACCAAAACAGTTCTCCTCGGACTGTTTCTGATGATATTTTAACAAACTCCCTCTGGAGGGAACTTTTGGATTTTAGACTAAGAAGACCATTCACATGCACAAAAACCTAAATAACTCACTACAGGAAAGGGAAACCCCAGAAAGCATTACAGGGCCTGTTTTGAATTAAACATGTGTGTGTGTGTGTGTGTGTGTGTTCGTGATCTGCTATTAGTGCACCTGCAGGTCAGAACCTGTTAAGGCTACAAAAACAACTTGAGAATGTTTAGGAAAACACAGCGATAACATTTGATTATATATTAATCAATATGATGAAATATATTAATAACCTAATACTTTTCATAATTATACATTTGATCAGTACTGATAATTCATGGCAATCTATCCTATATTAATTAAACATTTCACAGTGAATTTAAAGTGTTCTCCTGCTGGCAGTGCTAGAGGAAATGCCAAGAGGATTACCAAAGTCAGTATGAGACTCATTTTCTGGGGAGCATAATTGTCTTAAAACAAAGTAATAGCCCTTCATCCAAAAGTTGTTGAGACATTGGCCTTCCTGGAGTGATTTCACTATCATTTCAACATTTAGTGCAGTATTTCATCACAAACCTTATGGTATACATCATATTTGTCTTTACTTGTACTATTCAACATTTACTGCTTTACTTCAAATGTACAATTTACAAAACTTTGCACTAAATAACCCACTGACTGAAAAGATTAAATTATAAAAGGTGTCTCCATTTTGTTGTTGAGTGAGATTTCTGAAATAAAGACGCTGAGAGTCTGGTTCAAACACTGACTAACAGTGATAGATAAAGAAGTAGACACACCGGTGGTTCCTTAAACACATCTGACTCTTTTAGTTAATTATCCAATATAAATATCAGGCTATAAAACGTACTCTGTATTTGTATTGGATATCTCTTCAGGCTGGTTTTCAGAGATAACGTTTTCAGAGATAACGTTTTCACAAACATCTTGCGGAGTAATTAAAGCGTTTGCCCTTTGGAACCTTCCTCCATCAGATACTGAAGCAATAACAATTACATAATCCTTCTTTTATGAAAACCCAATAGACCTGTCCTGGCAAGGCACTGTAACTGTGCTGCGTCAGCTGGCTGCTACCTTATCGTACAGATCACATCTCAGCTTTCACATTTACTGACACTGCTTTGCTGCTGCTTTACAAATGCCTCCTCCATCACTGCCTCCTCCTCTGTTTTATCCTCCCTGCTGAGGATGTTGTTAAATATGGGACAATAGTTTGCTATGCTTCCTCCACACTATTTTTCAGGTATTAAGCTCTACTGCTACAGCAGATCCATGCCGCCAAGTCAAATAAACGTATTGCCATCTTCAACTGCAATACGTTTATTAGTAACTCTGATGAAACCTTACAGATGATGACCTCATTCTACCTTTCTACATGGCAGGCAGCTCAGAGAGGATGTGAGGAGGGGATTTTGGCGGAATGGAAATAAGTACCTTGTACTGCACAGGCAAAAATTAATTGAATTTTACACTAAAACCATTTTGCCATCAGCATTTCTATTCTCAAGTGATTTGTGGTCATCACACTGGGAGAGGGGCGATCATGCTTTTACACTTGAAGATTTTGTTATCTTTGAACAGAGCCAAGATGTTTCCCCTGAGTTTCCAGTCTTTGTGGTAAGCTAAGACAACCTGCTGCAGGCTGAAGCTTCACATTCACCGTAAAGACATGAAAGAGGTATCCATTTCCTCCTCTAACTCTCGCCATCAAAAGCAAAAACTATGTTTCTAAAATCAAACAATTCAGTCAACTGTCAACAGTGTCACATTTACAAGCTGACTGTCCATGGTAAATCTACAACAGCAGACAAATGCATACTTTTTTAATCAATCTTCCTTAATTTCATGTGGTAAAAAAAGTGAATGATGTACATGCAAACTGCATAAGCTAACAAAGAAATGAAATTAACCTAAGGCCCTGACACACCAGGCCGATTTCGGCTGTTTTCCTAAGTCGGAAGACGAAGCGTGTCCTGTCGCCCAAACTCAATTTGGTGTGTCCCGCACCGTCGACCGTGACACGCCTTATTTGGACTGCCTGACCCGATGCATTGAATCGGCCATGCATCGGGTCAGGCACCAAACAATCACTCTGATTGGCTGTTCAGCTAGCGAATCAGTGCATGAGAAGCGAAACGGAAACAAACGATTTAAGAAGGCACACACAGACTGCTATTCATTTTCATGTGTTAATAACGCGTTAACGCAAAAAGAAAATAACGCCACTAATTATTTTAACGCGATTAATGCATGTGTATTTTTTTTTCCTCGGCCGCCCCGTAGTTTCAGAGCGCCTTGAGTTTAAAATACCATCTACAAACTGATGCTGACAGCTCTGCTCCTGCCGCCCGCTTGTGGCATACCACACTTCCACGCTCACCGGCAGGCACCGACTGGCCATCGGGAGGACCGGGAGGGTGTGTGTATGTGTGGCCCGAGCGAGCGAGAGAGAGACCTTTCGTGCATTGTTGTTGTTAGCATCTGGTGCTAGCTAGCTGCGCTAACGGATATAAGGAGCTGTTTAAATGAAAACAGAGGAGCGACATTTCGCCACAACTGCGCCGAGCACTTGACTTAATGCAGGAAGCCAGACAGTGGGACATTGTAGGAGAAGTCAGCACACTCAGCATGGATAGTGCGCAACATGATTGCAGCGTCCAGGCAGCTCCCGTTCGAGCTGCCTTGAGTTGCACAGAGCTCCAACGATCCATCACACACACACACACACACACACACACACACACACACACACACACACACACACACACACACACACACACACACACACGAATATTTGTAATGTTCAGAGGTTGTTGTTTAATATTCATGAGAATATTTGTCATTGTTCAAATGATAATAAACATTAGCATAAAGCATATTTGTCCACTCATATGTTGATAATAGTATTAAAAACTTGAAAAATATTCCTCTAAGGTACATTTAGAACAGATCAAAAATGTGCGATTAATCGCGATTAACTATGGACAATCGTGCGATTAATCGCGATTAAATATTTTAACCGACTGACAGCCCTAATTGAAACGCAACTTGGTTTCTCGGGTAAGATTATCTTTTTCATCAATTGAGCTCTTTAGCAGATACTGTTGGCTTTTATTGTTTGCCAGCGTACAGTGACGTTAACGTGAAATGTAATTTGTTATTTCAACCTTGTGTTTTTGTTGTTATCTTGTTGCTAGCTGTTGCTAGCTGTTGCTAGCTGTGTAGTTTGGCACTGCATATAGATATGAATTGGACATGCTAACTAGCCACAATGCTTACATCGTTTATTTGTGTGTTTCAGAGAAAGAGCTGAAGAATTGGGATTCTATGCGAACCCAGTACACCCGGTACAGGAGACTTACCCCTTCGGGTAGTTGTGGAGCACAAAGGACTGGCAGACAGCAGTGGATCATAACCAGGCTGCAGTTTTTAGAGCCCTACACAAGAAGGAACGAGAGTACTTCGAACCTCACCATCATGGTAACTATTTTATTTGTTGAGTACAAATAAGTGTTTCTTGCTTCTTTCATTTACAAAAACATTATTTTCATTCATTTGGCGGTTACAGTGTTAAATATAACATTATTGATGTGCTCATCAATCACCTTAATGTTGCAGCTGGTAAAGGAGGAGCTAATTGAAATTACATGATATACTGCTGGGTAGCTTATGAAATTCACCATGGGTTCAATAACGCTTTTATCTTAACCTATAATAATACATGATACAATATGTCTTTATATTTTGTAGTGTTCCGAATCTTCTAGAAGTATGTCTTTAGCATCTGAATAGAGCATCACAATATGTCTACAATGTACCTCTCACACTTGACCACACCCCAAACTAATGGCACACACATTTCAGGGTATTGTTTTGTTATGAATGCTTAGTAAACAGTTTTAAGAAGCCATGGTATTAAATCCAACTAACTGAATTTATTTAAAAAAAATGTAAGGAACGTCCGGTGGCTGCAGAATCAACCCCCGGTGGCACCAGCAGTGAAACCTCGACCAGCACCACTGAGGAGTCCTTCCACTTTGATGCTGAGCCCTGCACTCCCCTGGCAGAATCCACCATCTGCACCACACCGGCGCCGCTCGGAGAGAGGCCAAGCACACTCAGCACTCGAAGGCCTCCGGCGAAACGCAGGATGATGATACTAAATGAGATACTGTCTACCGCTGTTCATTGTTCAAGATTGAAATGTAAATGTGCAAGCCGTTTTTCTGCTCCTCTATTCACATGTAGCCTTTCATACGTGATGGTTTCTTCATTCTCTAACTGTTGTGGAGCAGAACTATACAGTTTATTAGTCTCAAGTACCTCAATATAATTATATGTCTGCACTTTGTGCTCATTTCATCATTCATTCATGTATTTTATATTCTACTAAAACTGAATCAAACTATAAACAAGGTGGCCTGTTGGGATTAATATATATATACAGTTGCAAGAAAAAGTATGTGAACCCTTTGGATTCTCCACACATAGCGTAGCGTTGTGTGTTCCTTCCAAACAACTCAACTTTGGTTTCATCTGTCCACAGAATATGTTGCCAGTAGTGCTGTGGAACATCCAGGTGCTCTTTTGCAAACTTCAAACGTGCAGCAATGTTTTTTCTGGACAGCAGTGGCTTCCTCCGTGGTGTCCTCCCATGAACTCCATTCTTGTTCAGTGTTTTACGTATCGTAGATTCGTCAACAGAGATGTTAGCATGTGCCAGAGATTTATTTAAGTCTCTAACTGACACTCTAGGACTCTTCTTCACCTCATTGAGCATTCTGCGCTGTGCTCTTGCAGTCATCTTTACAGGACGGCCACTCCTAGGGAGTGTAGCAACAGTGCTGAACTTTCTCCATGTACAGACAATGTGTCTTACCGTGGACTGATGAACATCAAGGCTTTCAGAGATACTTTTGTAACCCTTTCCAGCTTTATGCAAGTCAACAATTCTTAATGGTAGGTCTTCTGAGAGCTCTTTTGTGCGAGGCATGGTTCACATCTGGCAATGCTTCTTAAGAATAGCAAATTCAAAAGTGGTGTGTATTATTTATAGGGCAGGGCAGCTTTAACCAACACCTCCAATCTCGTCTCATTGATTGGACTCCAGGTTGGCTGACTCCTGACTCCAATTAGCTCTTGAAGAAGTCTTTAGCCTAGGGGTTCACACCCTGCACTGTGAATGTTTACATGGTGTGTTCAATAAAAACATGAAAACATATTGTTTGTGTGGTATTAGTTTAAGCAGACTGTGTTTGTCTATTGTTGTGACTCAGACGAAGATCAGAACACATTTTATGACCAACTTATGCAGAAATCCAGGTAATTCCAAAGGGTTCACATACTTTTTCTTGCAACTGTATATATATATATAATATATATATATATATATATATAATATATCTGCATTATTTGATCCCACTTTATGCTCTTGCTGCTTGCTGCACTTTGAACTGCAATCCCCTGTATGAAAGGTGCGATACAAATAAAGTTATTATTATTCAGATGGATGTTTCTCTGTTCATTCTCCCATTATCCTCCTCAATCTGCCTAGAAGTATTTTAATGTTGTAGCTGTTACTATAAACAATACTAATGCTAGGGCTGCAACTGACAGTTATGTAGGCACATTGTTATTGTTTCTTATCGCTGTGTGATTAAAAAGAACACAAATAGCAGGATAGGCAATGCAAAACTTTATTTCGCACCTTCATACACACATAACACAACATTAGAATGAGCTTTTATCAACACCTACATGATGATAACCTGTCAACATGACATTAATACAGAGCGGGCAGAACCCAAATCTAGCTCCAGTGCCGCACGAAACATGTTTTCGATGGACGAGAGTGAAAATGGAACGCACACGCCAGAGCCATATAATAGAAACTATAATATGGCTCTGGCACACGCTATTTGTTGTTTGTTTATATCACGGTCTGTTCTTCTTCTCTGTTTTCCGGTTGTTGCCTCTTTTGAATGACTAATACACACTACCGCCGCCTGCTGGTAAGGAGAGTTATTGCCACTCACGCACTGAAGTCTTTGCGGTGTGTTCCCGTGCGACACATGGCCAAGACGCAGGAGAACACGGCGACGCAACAGCCGGCTACTTTCAAGTACTTTCAATCTGGCTTAAAGCTTTGCTGGAAACAATAACAAGATTTTATAATTATAGATACTTAGGTTTTTTAAGCCGCCTTTGAGGCTGATAATTGCTCGCGTTCACACCTGCCTTGTATAGTCCGGTTGAATCAAACCCTGGTGCGTTTAGCCGCTTGGTGCGGTTCATTTGGGTCGGTGTGAACGCAGTCCGCACCAAAACATAGGAAGCGCAGTATTTACGTGTCACAAGAACGCGGATATCTTCAAAAATCTTTAGCGAAAGAGTCTTTCAAGACATCCGCGGTTGTTTAGTTAAAGAGTAAAGCAGAATTAAGGCTGCGGCCACACGAGGACGAATTCGGTCGTTTGCGTTACTGTTTAGTGTCATATAGACCGTTCGGGCCACACGAGGACGACCGAATATGGCACTAAACGACTGAGGAAACGATAACGGGTCCCAAGGTGGATAGAAAGGCATACGCAACTCTCTGGGGGGTCAAACGGCTCCGTGTGTACGCCCTATCCGAACATTTTCAGATCACTGATAGTGATTGCGCAATAGCCCCACCTCTTCTGCTCACCTCCGTTTACCCCGCGCCATTGCTGAAGTGTTTCGCCACCAACAACAACAACAATGGCGGATCGCAGAGTTGCTATCGTGCTCCGGACACTATTGACCATGCTGTTGTTTGTGCAACATCTACAGCAATAATGATGAGGCAATAGCCCCGCCTCTCCCCACCTCTGCTGCTCACCCCCGCGTCAAAGTAAACTGCACCCTGAATTCAGATTATTTATCTTTCTCTCGATATGGACCTAAACGCGAGTGAAGTCTAATCTGACAGGACGGAGACACGCAGCTCTGCTCACCTGCAGCTCCTCCCCTGCAGCAAAACACACACTTCAAGTCAGATCATCACCCTTAGCTATTTTAATTACCTCTCAAACTCCCTAAACTAGTTATAAATATGTTTATTTTTACTGTCGGCCGGGTCACTGATTACTGGATGAGCTGCTGCATGAGACAGACACTGACGCTGTCCGAAGAGAGGGAGGAAAAATAGAGGCTCCGTGTATTTTATTATTATAATATATAGAGTCGTTATTCATTTGTTTTAAAGCTCAATAAATAACAAAGAAGACCTTTGACCGGCACTTTATAATTTTGTCCGGAAGATTTAAACTTTAATACACGTTGACTGGCGAAAAACGCTGCCCCGTTCCCTCGGCCCCCACCACGGAGAATAAACAGAAGGGCAACCATGACAACCATGCTTCTTCGCTGCTTTTGTGGAGGAAGTTACAGCGCCACGTACAGGCTCCTGCATATGTACTGCAGCTTCTCCAGCGGTTGGAGCTAAACGGAGCGGTCTCGTATCCGGATAACTATTGCGTGTGGACGGAAGCTTGTTTGTGATTGCGTTTGCGTTAATCCTATGCGTTTAGCCATTTTCGTCCTCGTGTGGCCGCAGCCTAAGTGTTGAACAGTGTCGTGTAAAATAAAAATTCTCCGTCAGCTACATAAAAGTAAGAACACCTGTCCTCGGTGAAACGCCCCTCCTCTGCAGAACGTCTCTCATGGATAATGTGCAGCAGCGCGGTCATTATGGGGATTCCCCATAATGACCAAGTCGCTGCCCATATTATGCCTCTTATTACATGGCCACATTCTCAACAAAGTAACGACATAACTCCCAATATTAATTGAAATGCTTTTGTGGATTTAGAAAATGATTTTATTGATTTAAAAAATAGTTGTATTGAATTAAATTGACATGCATCCGCTAAGAAAAATAGTCCGTTGTTACTGTTTGAGTAGCAACGGCAGGAACTGCTTCGATAGCGTTTTTGAGGAGCTTTTTGATTACAGATTTGAAAACATCGTTGCTTGCTTTAAAAGTAGCACAATTCATTATGTCAAACCTTGGAAAGTATCTAGATATCCCTGCCCTAATGTCAAAGTAACTGGCAACTGAATATGTGTCGCCGTCTGATGTCTATGTCTGGACCGCTGCTTAAAAAGGAGGGTTTCTGCCCGTTACTTCTCCGCTGTTTTCTTGTCGCTCTTGTCTTGTCAGTTTCAGCCAAACTGTATACAGTTAAATCGAACGGACTTCTTTGTACAGATGTGAGCGTCCTTAACAACAGTCAATAAATCCTTGACAGCGGTCTGTCTGTTCTGGAATAAAAACGTGTCACGTGTTTTGAATTGACCAATCAGAATCGAGTATTCAACAATGCCATGTAATAATGTTTTTTAACGGACGTTGTCTGATTATATAATCATATGCGCGGGCCGCTAGTGTCTGTTGATCTCCAGACTAAAAGCAGCATGATAATAACCTGCCGAAAGTGCCGATGCTCCATGGCGGAGGCTCCGCTAGAAATTGCCGGGATTTGCGTTTTTACCCCCTTAATGTCTGACCAATGGTTGAACAGCATTTCCGAGCACATGACTTGTGTTTACTTTAAAGTTTATAGTCCGTTTGAGTTTTGCCCGTTTGGACGCAAACCGAACCTTCTGAAAAATGAAACAATGTAACAAACTGTGGTCTGGTGCGCAACAGAGAGCGGACTATTAGGTGTGAATGCACCCTGAGTCCTCTGGTTGCTTTGTATCCCATTTATTATACACATCAATTATTCCCAATTTCCTGCAAGAACTTTGACAACACGATATTATGTAAAGGGTATTTAATTAGTTATTTATTTAATTATCAAACAACGAAATAAAAAACAAACAATTAAGCGTTATAAATTTAAATAAAACAGTGCTGTTTCAATCGGCAGAGATGTTTTAATTACTTTTGAAACCAGTGTAACTTTTGCTTTCCTAATCTTGACCATTGTACATTCATTGGTTGTACATCTATGCCAAAGGTCAGAGCTATCCTTATGTCAATAAGCTATAAAAAAAAATAATAATAAGGAAAAATAAACAACAGACTTTGACCCTCGTGGGGTTTTAACATCTTAGTGTAGACCTCATGTTCTCCGTTTATAGATAGACCAACTTGGGAAGTTCCTTAGTTGTGTACTCTTTGTTACCAATCAGATTATATCTCTACGTAGCCAATGAGGACAGAGCAAGCCAGTTGGCTGGGTGTGTTAGGTTGGAGTTTAAACTTTGGACCAGAACAGAAGAGCCGAGAGATACAGTGGAGGCTCTTTAGGAGCGGGGAGACAAAGCTACTCCACAACAAAGTACATTTGATATTTTGGCTGGGTTTCTGTGTCTTGGGGGTTTCCTTTGGTGTTCCACGAAGCAAGACAACTATGGAGGACTACCAAGAACAGGTAAAGAACAAAATACTTCCTGTTTATTGCATTGTCGTTTGAGTTTCTTGGGAAAGCGAACAGAGCAAAGTTCAGGATTGAGAGTAAATCACAAGCGTACAATAAAATCTGTAATCTAAGGAGAAAAAGACTATTTAGAATGGCATTGAGGGACATGAGCATAACCGTAAAATTGTCAGATATCGGAGCAGATGGAGGAACATATTGTACAGTACAGTGTGTTCTGATGCGATCACGGTGAATGGTTAGGAAAGCAATCCCCAGCTGTTGCGGTATATGAAACCTTTATATTGTGCTCTCTTGGCTTCTCAGAGCATGAAGGACATACTCCCTTGTGTGTGTTATGATTAAAAGTCATGATGTCGTTTCAGGGCTGTGATGGCATTGAACTGCTCGATTGGCTGTTTGATCAAAACGATGGAATTCTCCGTCACGAGGAACCAGGACGCCAAGGCAACCATCACACCTGGCTGGTCCAGGACTCAAATGTGCGTGAGGCTGTGGGCTATCTAATGTTACTCATGCATGCTACAAATAGCTGGTTGCTTTGTGTGTACTGTATATTATTCGTTGTTTTAAAAAAAAGACTCCCCCATCTCTCGCCATGTTGACAGCTCATGCTGACAGACTAATGATGCCACTTTCCACCCAGCAGATGCTGCAGCCGGCCGAGCAGGCAGATGATGACTTCCTCAACGCCCCTCCTGAGTGGAAGTGATTCTGTGTCAGGCTCGCCTGTCTGGTCCCCTTCTCAAAGTGACAGTGGGATCAGTGAGGACCCCCCCTCAGACCAGATGGACAGCCCTCAGCGCCCGAGAGCCCCCTGGGGACACCCCGTTTTTTGCTTCTAGGCCACAAGCCAAGGCAGACCTGGAAGCCAGCTTCTCCATTGACCTCAGTGAGTCTCAAATATCCACAGATAAAAACATTCCTAATGCAACATCAAATCTAAGACTGTAACTCATGATAATGTTCATTATCGATTATCGAAATCAATTGTCAGACAAAGCTTAGAAAAGAGGCGCCTCTGGTATTACAAAATATGGTATTTGATCCCATAGATACTCAACAATTCAGCCAAGGTAAGCCTTATATTTGTTGTTTGAACAGATCATTAGAAAACCAAGTACATAAAAACTCTGTCCTAAGGAATTTATTAGTTTCTGACTCAGGTCAAATTCCCCCAAAACTACCTCTTCAACATTACTTAACCATTTCACACACATTGAGGCTATATTAAGCAACATTTTCTTTTGATAACTGATATAATGAACCACACTTTCATTCACTGAGCCTCCCATGAAATCGTTTGGTCTGACCACAGTCCACAAAGTCTATTAAAAACTGAAAGAAAAATATATATCCACACTTGAGTGCCTGCAAGGTTTTCCATAACAAAAAACAGTTAATGAATTATAATAATTTTATCAATTAATTGTTGGGTTATTTACTGAGAGCAAAACCTAATTTCAGTCTGATCCACTATCTTAGAACATGTTTTTAGTCTTAGGTCTGAACAAAGAATACACAATGTAAAATGTCGCAATTTATTTTGCAAATGAATCCCTGGATCACCAGTACAAACAAAGATAAAATACAATCACTCATTGTTAGTATTGGCTATACAGACATGTCGGGAACCAAACTGAGTAATTGATATGTGTTCAATGTTTAGGCTCCAATTGTCATTTCTCCTTTTTATTTTATTTATAATACCTCAGCCACATCATAGACTCTATGCATTACATTCATGCACACAATGTACAACAATATCTGTTTTCTTTTTATTACTGCCAATTTTTATTCCATTCCATTTCTATGTAAATACTGTTATATTGTACTATATTTTTTATTTTTATAATATTTTCTAGTTCTCTAGCTTGTTTTAAAAACGTGTTTTACTTGTATGTATGCACCATGACATCAAGTCAAATTCCTCGTACGTGTCAACCTACCTGGTAATAAACCTGTTTCTGATTCTGATGACAGCAGTGTGTCACATTGATCACATTTGCACATGCTTTGTGTACTCGTGTGTCTGTGTGGTTGCAGATGGCTGGGGTCCTGGATTCCCAACGACAGGATGAGGATCACACCGTATCCTGCAGATGCTCACAGGCCACAGCTGAACTCCGGCTTCCCGCTGACTGTCAAGGATCTGCTACTGTCTGGCACACGGAGCCTTGTAAGTGAGAAAAGGTGTGGTCCTAATGAGGTGGGAGTTTATCGGTATATGGAGAGTACAGAAGAGCTAGGTGGGAGAGCGATGGTGTCTCACGGGTGTTTGTGAATCTTTCCTTGGCTGCTTGCCTCTAAAGGACTAATTTACGAGTGACTCATTCAGCCTTTCTAATTCCAGTTTCAACTTCCTCTGTGTGTGTGGGCGTGCGGTGTGTGTGTGTGTGTGTGTGTGTTGTGTGTGTGTGTGTGTGTGTGTGTGTGTGTGTGTTGTGTGTGTGTGTGTTGTGTGTGTGTGGTGTGTGTGTGTGTGTGTTGTGTGGTGTGTGTGTGTGTGTGTGTGTGTGTGTGTGTGTGTGTGTGTGTGCGCAACACGTTCTCACTCCCATCCCGTCATATATTGACGGACGGTCAGGGCCCCTCCCCGTCGCTATATTACGTACAGGGTACCCCTTGCCCGTCAGGCTTCTACGGGCAGGGCGTCCCATAGACCTTCATTGCGGACAGCGCACCCCTTGACCGTCAGGCTTCTACGGGCAGGGCGTCCCATAGACCTTCATAGACCACGTGATCAACAACGATGGCTGACCTTCGTGTTATTCTCGGTGGAAAATGCCTATTTTAAGGTTCATTTGGCCATTAAAATGCGTTTTGATGTCATTTCATGCGAGTAATGAGTTTTTATTTCTGATTATTTGTGCAGTACATGTACATGATGTTTAGTTTGCTAGTTATGATGAAGATTACTTCATGAATGTGTACACATGGTTGCTAAAGTTTTTTTGGTGGAAATGTGTTTTTTCACAGCAAAGTCACCCTCTGTACTTGGACTTATTGGGAGATCTAAAGGCAAGAACATCCCAAATATTCATTTAGGTCTTTATTTTAGACCTTTAGTGTTGCCGTCTGTGAGGAAAATACATGGGGCTCAGAGCCTCGTATTTTTAAAATCTTTTTTTCCTTCTAATTTGTTATTCTTTTCAAAATAACACACTGTTATTTACTCACCAATAACACACAATTATCCTTGCTTTTATTTATTGGTTTAATTCCATAATCTCGGGCTTTTTTGGCGTTCGTCAGGAACTGAATTTCAAAATAAAATAACCGGAAACAGGCGTAGGCATTTCGAGCGATTACCCAAGATCCTCAGCTACGCTGATTGGATGTTTTAGCCGCAAAGCATGCTGGGATTTGGTGTTTATATTATATGAAATCCGGAAAACATTTTTAAAAGAATAAAATAATACTTAATTCCGAGTGCTCTTGCTTTTCTCTTTAAAAGTCATCACATAACGACATTGTAATACACGGTTCGGCTGCATTACATATTACAGATCTGCCGTAGTTCTTTATTGATAGAGCCCTGATGAGAAGACCTTTGGAAAAACTGGAAGAAATGCCGCCGAAACTGAATACTTGACGTGGATCATAAATATATCAACAATTAAAAACATCTTCAATTTCTCTTCACACAATACGTCTCCTTGCAGTATCAACACTAATTCGGCTGACTTTTACATTTGATATAATTCATAGATAGGTTATATTTACACCATAACGGTGCACAGCTGATATAAAAGGACTTGTAGTTTTTAAAGATATTACTGATTTGAATTTGATTGAATTTTGAATGTAGAATGTAAATACTGAGTCTGAAATAGTATAGCAATATTCTGTACAATTATGTGAAAGCATGAATACAACTACACATCTTCAGATGTTGTATATACCTTTTATTGTGAAAACAAAGATCTGCACACCGAATATTTTTGTAGTCTATCAGACCATCATTTGTTTGTGACGCTGCCTGCACCTCAGAGAAGGGGTGGTTATAGTCAGGCTTATAAAGTGGCGAAAAACATAGTCAGCTGATCGAATGCACATAAACGGTTATCAACCGTTAGTGCCAAAGCAGTAGGCTAATATATGAATTACTGCTGTATAGACTACAACCACTAATTGTTTAGCTAGCATAAACTCAACAAAGCTAGCGTTAGCTGGCTGACTGACGTTATTTCGCCGCTAAACTGCACGATATAAAACGGTGGTCTTCAAAGCGGATTTAATCCGCAATCACAATAGTAATATTCAAAGTAATACTGGGCAAGTAATGGGCAAAATGTACCGTTGATTGACGCGCCATGTCAGCGGTAGCGACACGAACCGTTAGCGAACAGTTAGCCCCGCTGTCATCCGGTTCGACCTGACTGTGACTGACCCAAGCCTCGTTGTTTATAGCTCCGCCCCTTCGCTCCAACCCCCCTCCCTCCCCCCACATCTACAGGTGAAAATTACTTTTGCGACACATTTATCGCAAGAAGTGTAGCAAAAGTCAAGACCGCAGATTCGTCGATTTATACTGCCACAGAGCAGATTCGTCAAGTTGTAATGACTGATTTGAGAGGTTGTAATAAATAAAGTTGCAGTTGTAATGGAAATATATTTAAAAAATATGTATTTTTCTGCAAGTGAACATTTCATCTCCAAGTTCATTTTTTTTCTACAAGCTACAAAACTTATTTTTTTTTCTGTGACTTCAAATTTGGTTCACAGTTACGTGGATATGTTTTACAAGTGTGTACATTTGGTTCACAATTACGTGGATATTTTATACAAGTGTACATTTGGTTCACAGTTACGTGGATATTTTATACAAGTGTAAATGTATGCACACAAACTCAGATTTTCTTTCTGCAAGTGCTCACATCAGGTTTTCACGCTCTCGCATTTTGCACCATATCTACCTTCATATACTGGGCAAGTAATGGGCCAAAATGTACCGTTCATTGATGCGCCATGTCAGCGGACTGGTAGCGACACGAACCGTTAGCCCCGCAGTCTCCAGTCACCCGAGCCTCGTCCTTCTGATAGCTCCGCCCCTTCGCTCCAACCCCCCTCCCTCCCCCCACATCTACAGGTGAAAATTACTTTTGCGACACATTTATCGCAAGAAGTGTAGCAAAAGTCAAGACCGCAGATTCGTCGATTTATACTGCCACAGAGCAGATTCGTCAAGTTGTAATGACTGATTTGAGAGGTTGTAATAAATAAAGTTGCAGTTGTAATGGAAAATATATTTAAAAAATGTGTATTTTTCTGCAAGTGAACATTTCATCTCTAAGTTCATTTTTTCCCTACAAGCTACAAAACATTTTTTTTTCTTCTGTGACTTCAAATTTGGTTCACAGTTACGTGGATATTTTTTACAAGTGTACATTTGGTTCACAGTTACGTGGATATTTTATACAAGTGTAAATGTAAGCACACAAGCTCAGATTTTTTTTTCTGCAAGTGCTCACATCAGGTTTTCACGCTCTCGCATTTTGCACCATATCTACCTTCATATGACGTCACTTTTAGCCGAAATGCATCGTGGGAAGCGACGTGGAGCGTAGCTGGCGTGGCTCGCTGCAAAAGTTGAGCAATGTTCAACTTTTGACGCCTCGGCGAGGCGTTAGCCAATCGAATCGTATGCCAGTACGAGCTCTAGCCAATCAAACCGCTGCTTGTGTGTCAGGGGCGGAGATTCATGTGATTGGCCGTTGGTCGAGTTTCAGACACGTCCGCCGGCAAGCGTCAACGCACGCCGCTGTGTGGACGGGCCGTAAGTCTTGAGGAGGGGAGTCGAGGAGGGGAAATTTGAGTATTGAGAAGCCTCTAGTGTGAACGTTGTGATCAACTGTTTTAGCGCAGTTCTCCAGTGAAGGGGGGGGGAGTCTCCCTCCGCAGCCGGTTGGCGTAGTTTTGGCACAATTCCGTTGTACAGACCGCCTTCTGGAAAAGCTTCACAAGTACGTCGGTACGCAAATGCGCTTTGTGACACAAGTGACGGTACGCATTTCAGATTAAGCACATAACCTGCGTACCAGTTATGTGCACCCCTGTACTACAGCAAAAGTATTCTCCGTCGGGACTTCCTGCAACAACACCACGCCGTTATCAAAGATGTTCTATTGAGAAGACGATCACTACGTGACAAAAGTTTTCAAAACCGTGGCGACTGAAATCAATCTTACTAACTGCTGTCTGTGCAATTTACTCCGCGAGAGTTGGCAGACTTTATTTTGCTTACTTTAACATCATTGTTCATGGTGGGGCTAAGCCATTTCTTGGTATGGGTGTAGCCTACCCCAGCCATATCCTGGCGCTGCCGCTGGTGGCAGGTATGGGGCGGCCCATTCTGCACATGCGTTAAATGCGTTAAATATTTTAACGCAATTAATTCAAAAAATGTATTACCGGCGTTAACGCGATCATTTTGACAGCACTAGGAGAAACATGTTTTTTTCTGCTGTAAAGTTGGGCATTTTAACATGGGGGTCTATGGAAATTTCTCCTTTCTGCAGCCAGTCCCTAGCGGCCCATGTATGAACTGCAGTGTGGCACTTCCGTATTGGCTTCCCGGATGTTCCCCAGAGTTTGCCGCTTGGTTTTATCGCAGCGAGACTCTACAATACTAATTGTGGGCTTATCATGTCTCGGCCACAACAGAAAAAAAAGACTTTCGCTCTCCCAGAGGGGCAGGTCAGCCAAAAAGTTCAAAAGGGCCGTTGCCCGGGCAACATTAGCCCGTACCTGTGCACGTCCCTGCATTTTCTGACCGTACGTAAGTGGTTGCTTTGGAAGTCATTCGAGAATGATGCAGTCCTTACTTTTGCACAAATGTCCATCACAAACAACCAGATCCAAAAGTGGTATTCTCCGCAAAGGAAAATTAAGATGATTGATGACAATGATATTAAACAAAGACAAGAAAGCACATTTTAATATTTGAAAATGTTGAAAACTATTTGCTATCTTCACTTGATAAGTGGTTTAAACAATTATTATACATTTTTTTCACTTTTGTCTCTAATTATTAAGCTGTTGATAATATATTTGACTAATCTCTTTAGTGCAGCCTTTTTTACTGCTTTTTAAAAATGTATCCCTTTTTTTATTCCTCCCAGCGTACAAATCCTCCAACAACACACTCAAAGATCTCAGAACAGAGTTATTCATGCAGGCTTGATGTCAACCTTAAGGGAGGTGATGCAAATGAGCCTATGGTCACTTAGCTGATCTGATATGCTGCTGTAATCGTCTCTCAAGTCCAGACCTTGAATTGTATTGTGTTTGCTTAGTAGCTGCAGTATTAGCTGCCTTTCTGGTGTTAAACATGCTTCACACTTCGACTTCATGGACAAAACCTATTAAAGATTCACAAATGGATTTTAAGGCTTTGATAAAAACCCTATTGTACTGTGCAAAAACAAAATGCCTTTTCATGATTATTTTAATGTAATATGTTGTATGAATAAATTATACAAATAAGCATTCGAATGGTTTTAAACTAAGGCAGATTCAGCACTGATGAAGCAACACATGGTCTTTATTAAATGTTACCATTTACAAATTTAAATGACTGAAACATACCCTTGTGACAGGTCTCAGTTCAGAAGATGCCACTCAATCAATTACAATATTCATGTATAAAGTTTGCCACCAAATGTCACATCTGTCAGCCATGGCCCAATTTGAATCCATATTTTTTCTCAATCATTTATTTTCAGGGTTAATAGTAATTTGTGGGATTTTCTTTTGAATTATGCATTCAACCTGTGGGGTCTTGCAGGTCGACAGCTCTTGTCAGAATGGCATTTACTGTAATGATTGGCATTTGGTCTTCAGCATCTGTAGATCTTAGTACGGTGTAGTTTTCACAGGCTCATTACCATATTGTTTCCCCGCCACAACACTCAATTAGAAACATGTTGTTCATCCGACCCTCATTTCAGATTTCTGTAATATGAAACACAGTGAAGAGTAGCCTTCAATGGGAAATTAATAGCGCTTAAATGTCATATCAATTCATCAGCAACAGGCACAGAGTCCATCCAATTCATTCATTAGGCATATTTAGTGTTTATTTTCCCTGCAGGGCTCTCAGAGCACCAGGAGGGGAACTGTCCATGAATTTAACAAATACCCTTCAGGAATTGGAATTGTTTGACATAAAGTCAATTCATAAAAAGGTGTAGTAACAGTAAGGCAAGCACCCCACTGCCTCCATAAAGACACCTTCAAATGAGTGTTTCACAGAACTGTCAGACTGCTGACCTTCATAGTTTGAAGGCAGTGTCTCCTGCGGCACAGGGGAAGACATGTTCACTGCGTACAGCATGCACAGAGTGGTTGTTGAGCGAGAGACTGTCAGCAAAATGTGAGTTTATTCGCTTAGTGTCATTCAACATAATAAAATCAGCATTTAGAGGGATATTACCTGACTTTGCTTGGTTTGTTTGTGCACACTGTCATCTGCTAAATGAAAAGGGGGGTCACCAAAAAGTTCTCCTCGGACTGTTTCTGATGATATTTTAACAAACTCCCTCTGGAGGGAACTTTTGGATTTTAGACTAAGAAGACCATTCACATGCACAAAAACCTAAATAACTCACTACAGGAAAGGGAAACCCCAGAAAGCATTACAGGGCCTGTTTTGAATTAAACATGTGTGTGTGTGTGTGTGTGTGTGTGTGTTCGTGATCTGCTATTAGTGCACCTGCAGGTCAGAACCTGTTAAGGCTACAAAACAACTTGAGAATGTTTAGGAAAACACAGCGATAACATTTGATTATATATTAATCAATATGATGAAATATATTAATAACCTAATACTTTTCATAATTATACATTTGATCAGTACTGATAATTCATGGCAATCTATCCTATATTAATTAAACATTTCACAGTGAATTTAAAGTGTTCTCCTGCTGGCAGTGCTAGAGGAAATGCCAAGAGGATTACCAAAGTCAGTATGAGACTCATTTTCTGGGGAGCATAATTGTCTTAAAACAAAGTAATAGCCCTTCATCCAAAAGTTGTTGAGACATTGGCCTTCCTGGAGTGATTTCACTATCATTTCAACATTTAGTGCAGTATTTCATCACAAACCTTATGGTATACATCATATTTGTCTTTACTTGTACTATTCAACATTTATACTGCTTTACTTCAAATGTACAATTTACAAAACTTTGCACTAAATAACCCACTGACTGAAAAGATTAAATTATAAAAGGTGTCTCCATTTTGTTGTTGAGTGAGATTTCTGAAATAAAGACGCTGAGAGTCTGGTTCAAAACCACTGACTAACAGTGATAGATAAAGAAGTAGACACACCGGTGGTTCTTAAACACATCTGACTCTTTTAGTTAATTATCCAATATAAATATCAGGCTATAAAACGTACTCTGTATTTGTATTGGATATCTCTTCAGGCTGGTGTTCAGAGATAAACGTTTTCAGAGATAACATTTTTACACAACATCTTGCGGAGTAATTAAAGCGTTTGCCCTTTGGAACCTTCCTCCATCGATACTGAAGCAATAACAATTACATAATCCTTCTTTTATGAAAACCCAATAGACCTGTCCTGGCAAGGCACTGTAACTGTGCTGCGTCAGCTGGCTGCTACCTTATCGTACAGATCACATCTCAGCTTTCACATTTACTGACACTGCTTTGCTGCTGCTTTACAAATGCCCTCCTCCATCACTTCTGCCTCCTCCTCTGTTTTATCCTCCCTGCTGAGGATGTTTGTTAAATATGGGACAATAGTTTTGCTATGCTTCCTCCACCTATTTTCAGGTATTAAGCTCTACTGCTACAGCAGATCCATGCCGCCAAGTCAAATAAACGTATTGCCATCTTCAACTGCAATACGTTTATTAGTAACTCTGATGAAACCTTACAGATGATGACCTCATTCTACCTTTCTAACATGGCAGGCAGCTCAGAGAGGATGTGAGGAGGGGATTTTGGCGGAATGGAAATAAGTACCTTGTACTGCACAGGCAAAAATTAATTGAAATTTTACACTAAAACCATTTTGCCATCAGCATTTCTATTCTCAAGTGATTTGTGGTCATCACACTGGGAGGGGGCGATCATGCTTTTTACACTTGAAGATTTTGTATCTTTGAACAGAGCCAAGATGTTTCCCCTGAGTTTTCCAGTCTTTGTGGTAAGCTAAGACAACCTGCTGCAGGCTGAAGCTTCACATTCACCGTAAAGACATGAAAGAGGTATCCATTTCCTCCTCTAACTCTCGCCATCAAAGCAAAAACTATGTTTCTAAAATCAAACAATTCAGTCAACTGTCAACAGTGTCACATTTACAAGCTGACTGTCCATGGTAAATCTACAACAGCAGACAAATGCATACTTTTTAATCATCTTCCTTAATTTCATGTGGTAAAAAAAAGTGAATGATGTACATGCAAACTGCATAAGCTAACAAAGAAAATGAAATTAACCTAAGGCCCTGACA
This sequence comes from Pseudochaenichthys georgianus, assembly GCF_902827115.2. Lineage (NCBI taxonomy): Eukaryota > Metazoa > Chordata > Actinopteri > Perciformes > Channichthyidae > Pseudochaenichthys > Pseudochaenichthys georgianus. Next base: position 7,410,055 of record NC_047506.1, on the reverse strand, counting down.
CACCAGGCCGATTTCGGCTGTTTTCCTAAGTCGGAAGACGAAGCGTGTCCTGTCGCCCAAACTCAAATTTGGTGTGTCCCGCACCGTCGACCGTGACACGCCTTATTTGGACTGCCTGACCCGATGCATTGAATCAGCCATGCATCGGGTCAGGCACAAACAATCACTCTGATTGGCTGTTCAGCTAGCGAATCAGTGCATGAGAAGCGAAACGGAAACAAACGATTTAAGAAGGCACACACAGACTGCTATTCATTTTCATGTGTTAATAACGCGTTAACGCAAAAAGAAAATAACGCCACTAATTATTTTAACGCGATTAATGCATGTGTATTTTTTTTTCCTCGGCCGCCCCGTAGTTTCAGAGCGCCTTGAGTTTAAAATACCATCTACAAACTGATGCTGACAGCTCTGCTCCTGCCGCCCGCTTGTGGCATACCACACTTCCACGCTCACCGGCAGGCACCGACTGGCCATCGGGAGGACCGGGAGGGTGTGTGTATGTGTGGCCCGAGCGAGCGAGAGAGAGACCTTTCGTGCATTGTTGTTGTTAGCATCTGGTGCTAGCTAGCTGCGCTAACGGATATAAGGAGCTGTTTAAATGAAAACAGAGGAGCGACATTCGCCACAACTGCGCCGAGCACTTGACTTAATGCAGGAAGCCAGACAGTGGGACATTGTAGGAGAAGTCAGCACACTCAGCATGGATAGTGCGCAACATGATTGCAGCGTCCAGGCAGCTCCCGTTCGAGCTGCCTTGAGTTGCACAGAGCTCCAACGATCCATCACACACACACACACACACACACACACACACACACACACACACACACACACCACACACACACACACACACACACACACACACGAATATTGTAATGTTCATAGGTTGTTGTTTAATATTCATGAGATATTTGTCATTGTTCAAATGATAATAAACATTAGCATAAAGCATATTTGTCCACTCATATGTTGATAATAGTATTAAAAACTTGAAAAATATTCCTCTAAGGTACATTTAGAACAGATCAAAAATGTGCGATTAATCGCGATTAACTATGGACAATCGTGCGATTAATCGCGATTAAATATTTTAACCGACTGACAGCCCTAATTGAAACGCAACTTGGTTTCTCGGGTAAGATTATCTTTTTCATCAATTGAGCTCTTTAGCAGATACTGTTGGCTTTTATTGTTTGCCAGCGTACAGTGACGTTAACGTGAAATGTAATTTGTTATTTCAACCTTGTGTTTTTGTTGTTATCTTGTTGCTAGCTGTTGCTAGCTGTTGCTAGCTGTGTAGTTTGGCACTGCATATAGATATGAATTGGACATGCTAACTAGCCACAATGCTTACATCGTTTATTTGTGTGTTTCAGAGAAAGAGCTGAAGAATTGGGATTCTATGCGAACCCAGTACACCCGGTACAGGAGACTTACCCCTTCGGGTAGTTGTGGAGCACAAAGGACTGGCAGACAGCAGTGGATCATAACCAGGCTGCAGTTTTTAGAGCCCTACACAAGAAGGAACGAGAGTACTTCGAACCTCACCATCATGGTAACTATTTTATTTGTTGAGTACAAATAAGTGTTTCTTGCTTCTTTCATTTACAAAAACATTATTTTCATTCATTTGGCGGTTACAGTGTTAAATATAACATTATTGATGTGCTCATCAATCACCTTAATGTTGCAGCTGGTAAAGGAGGAGCTAATTGAAATTACATGATATACTGCTGGGTAGCTTATGAAATTCACCATGGGTTCAATAACGCTTTTATCTTAACCTATAATAATACATGATACAATATGTCTTTATATTTTGTAGTGTTCCGAATCTTCTAGAAGTATGTCTTTAGCATCTGAATAGAGCATCACAATATGTCTACAATGTACCTCTCACACTTGACCACACCCCAAACTAATGGCACACACATTTCAGGGTATTGTTTTGTTATGAATGCTTAGTAAACAGTTTTAAGAAGCCATGGTATTAAATCCAACTAACTGAATTTATTTAAAAAAAATGTAAGGAACGTCCGGTGGCTGCAGAATCAACCCCCGGTGGCACCAGCAGTGAAACCTCGACCAGCACCACTGAGGAGTCCTTCCACTTTGATGCTGAGCCCTGCACTCCCCTGGCAGAATCCACCATCTGCACCACACCGGCGCCGCTCGGAGAGAGGCCAAGCACACTCAGCACTCGAAGGCCTCCGGCGAAACGCAGGATGATGATACTAAATGAGATACTGTCTACCGCTGTTCATTGTTCAAGATTGAAATGTAAATGTGCAAGCCGTTTTTCTGCTCCTCTATTCACATGTAGCCTTTCATACGTGATGGTTTCTTCATTCTCTAACTGTTGTGGAGCAGAACTATACAGTTTATTAGTCTCAAGTACCTCAATATAATTATATGTCTGCACTTTGTGCTCATTTCATCATTCATTCATGTATTTTATATTCTACTAAAACTGAATCAAACTATAAACAAGGTGGCCTGTTGGGATTAATATATATATACAGTTGCAAGAAAAAGTATGTGAACCCTTTGGATTCTCCACACATAGCGTAGCGTTGTGTGTTCCTTCCAAACAACTCAACTTTGGTTTCATCTGTCCACAGAATATGTTGCCAGTAGTGCTGTGGAACATCCAGGTGCTCTTTTGCAAACTTCAAACGTGCAGCAATGTTTTTTCTGGACAGCAGTGGCTTCCTCCGTGGTGTCCTCCCATGAACTCCATTCTTGTTCAGTGTTTTACGTATCGTAGATTCGTCAACAGAGATGTTAGCATGTGCCAGAGATTTATTTAAGTCTCTAACTGACACTCTAGGACTCTTCTTCACCTCATTGAGCATTCTGCGCTGTGCTCTTGCAGTCATCTTTACAGGACGGCCACTCCTAGGGAGTGTAGCAACAGTGCTGAACTTTCTCCATGTACAGACAATGTGTCTTACCGTGGACTGATGAACATCAAGGCTTTCAGAGATACTTTTGTAACCCTTTCCAGCTTTATGCAAGTCAACAATTCTTAATGGTAGGTCTTCTGAGAGCTCTTTTGTGCGAGGCATGGTTCACATCTGGCAATGCTTCTTAAGAATAGCAAATTCAAAAGTGGTGTGTATTATTTATAGGGCAGGGCAGCTTTAACCAACACCTCCAATCTCGTCTCATTGATTGGACTCCAGGTTGGCTGACTCCTGACTCCAATTAGCTCTTGAAGAAGTCTTTAGCCTAGGGGTTCACACCCTGCACTGTGAATGTTTACATGGTGTGTTCAATAAAAACATGAAAACATATTGTTTGTGTGGTATTAGTTTAAGCAGACTGTGTTTGTCTATTGTTGTGACTCAGACGAAGATCAGAACACATTTTATGACCAACTTATGCAGAAATCCAGGTAATTCCAAAGGGTTCACATACTTTTTCTTGCAACTGTATATATATATATAATATATATATATATATATATATAATATATCTGCATTATTTGATCCCACTTTATGCTCTTGCTGCTTGCTGCACTTTGAACTGCAATCCCCTGTATGAAAGGTGCGATACAAATAAAGTTATTATTATTCAGATGGATGTTTCTCTGTTCATTCTCCCATTATCCTCCTCAATCTGCCTAGAAGTATTTTAATGTTGTAGCTGTTACTATAAACAATACTAATGCTAGGGCTGCAACTGACAGTTATGTAGGCACATTGTTATTGTTTCTTATCGCTGTGTGATTAAAAAGAACACAAATAGCAGGATAGGCAATGCAAAACTTTATTTCGCACCTTCATACACACATAACACAACATTAGAATGAGCTTTTATCAACACCTACATGATGATAACCTGTCAACATGACATTAATACAGAGCGGGCAGAACCCAAATCTAGCTCCAGTGCCGCACGAAACATGTTTTCGATGGACGAGAGTGAAAATGGAACGCACACGCCAGAGCCATATAATAGAAACTATAATATGGCTCTGGCACACGCTATTGTTGTTTGTTTATATCACGGTCTGTTCTTCTTCTCTGTTTTCCGGTTGTTGCCTCTTTTGAATGACTAATACACACTACCGCCGCCTGCTGGTAAGGAGAGTTATTGCCACTCACGCACTGAAGTCTTTGCGGTGTGTTCCCGTGCGACACATGGCCAAGACGCAGGAGAACACGGCGACGCAACAGCCGGCTACTTTCAAGTACTTTCAATCTGGCTTAAAGCTTTGCTGGAAACAATAACAAGATTTTATAATTATAGATACTTAGGTTTTTTAAGCCGCCTTTGAGGCTGATAATTGCTCGCGTTCACACCTGCCTTGTATAGTCCGGTTGAATCAAACCCTGGTGCGTTTAGCCGCTTGGTGCGGTTCATTTGGGTCGGTGTGAACGCAGTCCGCACCAAAACATAGGAAGCGCAGTATTTACGTGTCACAAGAACGCGGATATCTTCAAAAATCTTTAGCGAAAGAGTCTTTCAAGACATCCGCGGTTGTTTAGTTAAAGAGTAAAGCAGAATTAAGGCTGCGGCCACACGAGGACGAATTCGGTCGTTTGCGTTACTGTTTAGTGTCATATAGACCGTTCGGCCACACGAGGACGACCGAATATGGCACTAAACGACTGAGGAAACGATAACGGGTCCCAAGGTGGATAGAAAGGCATACGCAACTCTCTGGGGGGTCAAACGGCTCCGTGTGTACGCCCTATCCGAACATTTTCAGATCACTGATAGTGATTGCGCAATAGCCCCACCTCTTCTGCTCACCTCCGTTTACCCCGCGCCATTGCTGAAGTGTTTCGCCACCAACAACAACAACAATGGCGGATCGCAGAGTTGCTATCGTGCTCCGGACACTATTGACCATGCTGTTGTTTGTGCAACATCTACAGCAATAATGATGAGGCAATAGCCCCGCCTCTCCCCACCTCTGCTGCTCACCCCCGCGTCAAAGTAAACTGCACCCTGAATTCAGATTATTTATCTTTCTCTCGATATGGACCTAAACGCGAGTGAAGTCTAATCTGACAGGACGGAGACACGCAGCTCTGCTCACCTGCAGCTCCTCCCCTGCAGCAAAACACACACTTCAAGTCAGATCATCACCCTTAGCTATTTTAATTACCTCTCAAACTCCCTAAACTAGTTATAAATATGTTTATTTTTTACTGTCGGCCGGGTCACTGATTACTGGATGAGCTGCTGCATGAGACAGACACTGACGCTGTCCGAAGAGAGGGAGGAAAAATAGAGGCTCCGTGTATTTTATTATTATAATATATAGAGTCGTTATTCATTTGTTTTAAAGCTCAATAAATAACAAAGAAGACCTTTGACCGGCACTTTATAATTTTGTCCGGAAGATTTAAACTTTAATACACGTTGACTGGCGAAAAACGCTGCCCCGTTCCCTCGGCCCCCACCACGGAGAATAAACAGAAGGGCAACCATGACAACCATGCTTCTTCGCTGCTTTTGTGGAGGAAGTTACAGCGCCACGTACAGGCTCCTGCATATGTACTGCAGCTTCTCCAGCGGTTGGAGCTAAACGGAGCGGTCTCGTATCCGGATAACTATTGCGTGTGGACGGAAGCTTGTTTGTGATTGCGTTTGCGTTAATCCTATGCGTTTAGCCATTTTCGTCCTCGTGTGGCCGCAGCCTAAGTGTTGAACAGTGTCGTGTAAAATAAAAATTCTCCGTCAGCTACATAAAAGTAAGAACACCTGTCCTCGGTGAAACGCCCCTCCTCTGCAGAACGTCTCTCATGGATAATGTGCAGCAGCGCGGTCATTATGGGGATTCCCCATAATGACCAAGTCGCTGCCCATATTATGCCTCTTATTACATGGCCACATTCTCAACAAAGTAACGACATAACTCCCAATATTAATTGAAATGCTTTTGTGGATTTAGAAAATGATTTTATTGATTTAAAAAATAGTTGTATTGAATTAAATTGACATGCATCCGCTAAGAAAAATAGTCCGTTGTTACTGTTTGAGTAGCAACGGCAGGAACTGCTTCGATAGCGTTTTTGAGGAGCTTTTTGATTACAGATTTGAAAACATCGTTGCTTGCTTTAAAAGTAGCACAATTCATTATGTCAAACCTTGGAAAGTATCTAGATATCCCTGCCCTAATGTCAAAGTAACTGGCAACTGAATATGTGTCGCCGTCTGATGTCTATGTCTGGACCGCTGCTTAAAAAGGAGGGTTTCTGCCCGTTACTTCTCCGCTGTTTTCTTGTCGCTCTTGTCTTGTCAGTTTCAGCCAAACTGTATACAGTTAAATCGAACGGACTTCTTTGTACAGATGTGAGCGTCCTTAACAACAGTCAATAAATCCTTGACAGCGGTCTGTCTGTTCTGGAATAAAAACGTGTCACGTGTTTTGAATTGACCAATCAGAATCGAGTATTCAACAATGCCATGTAATAATGTTTTTTAACGGACGTTGTCTGATTATATAATCATATGCGCGGGCCGCTAGTGTCTGTTGATCTCCAGACTAAAAGCAGCATGATAATAACCTGCCGAAAGTGCCGATGCTCCATGGCGGAGGCTCCGCTAGAAATTGCCGGGATTTGCGTTTTTACCCCCTTAATGTCTGACCAATGGTTGAACAGCATTTCCGAGCACATGACTTGTGTTTACTTTAAAGTTTATAGTCCGTTTGAGTTTTGCCCGTTTGGACGCAAACCGAACCTTCTGAAAAATGAAACAATGTAACAAACTGTGGTCTGGTGCGCAACAGAGAGCGGACTATTAGGTGTGAATGCACCCTGAGTCCTCTGGTTGCTTTGTATCCCATTTATTATACACATCAATTATTCCCAATTTCCTGCAAGAACTTTGACAACACGATATTATGTAAAGGGTATTTAATTAGTTATTTATTTAATTATCAAACAACGAAATAAAAAACAAACAATTAAGCGTTATAAATTTAAATAAAACAGTGCTGTTTCAATCGGCAGAGATGTTTTAATTACTTTTGAAACCAGTGTAACTTTTGCTTTCCTAATCTTGACCATTGTACATTCATTGGTTGTACATCTATGCCAAAGGTCAGAGCTATCCTTATGTCAATAAGCTATAAAAAAAAATAATAATAAGGAAAAATAAACAACAGACTTTGACCCTCGTGGGGTTTTAACATCTTAGTGTAGACCTCATGTTCTCCGTTTATAGATAGACCAACTTGGGAAGTTCCTTAGTTGTGTACTCTTTGTTACCAATCAGATTATATCTCTACGTAGCCAATGAGGACAGAGCAAGCCAGTTGGCTGGGTGTGTTAGGTTGGAGTTTAAACTTTGGACCAGAACAGAAGAGCCGAGAGATACAGTGGAGGCTCTTTAGGAGCGGGGAGACAAAGCTACTCCACAACAAAGTACATTTGATATTTTGGCTGGGTTTCTGTGTCTTGGGGGTTTCTTTGGTGTTCCAACGAAGCAAGACAACTATGGAGGACTACCAAGAACAGGTAAAGAACAAAATACTTCCTGTTTATTGCATTGTCGTTTGAGTTTCTTGGGAAAGCGAACAGAGCAAAGTTCAGGATTGAGAGTAAATCACAAGCGTACAATAAAATCTGTAATCTAAGGAGAAAAAGACTATTTAGAATGGCATTGAGGGACATGAGCATAACCGTAAAATTGTCAGATATCGGAGCAGATGGAGGAACATATTGTACAGTACAGTGTGTTCTGATGCGATCACGGTGAATGGTTAGGAAAGCAATCCCCAGCTGTTGCGGTATATGAAACCTTTATATTGTGCTCTCTTGGCTTCTCAGAGCATGAAGGACATACTCCCTTGTGTGTGTTATGATTAAAAGTCATGATGTCGTTTCAGGGCTGTGATGGCATTGAACTGCTCGATTGGCTGTTTGATCAAAACGATGGAATTCTCCGTCACGAGGAACCAGGACGCCAAGGCAACCATCACACCTGGCTGGTCCAGGACTCAAATGTGCGTGAGGCTGTGGGCTATCTAATGTTACTCATGCATGCTACAAATAGCTGGTTGCTTTGTGTGTACTGTATATTATTCGTTGTTTTAAAAAAAGACTCCCCCATCTCTCGCCATGTTGACAGCTCATGCTGACAGACTAATGATGCCACTTTCCACCCAGCAGATGCTGCAGCCGGCCGAGCAGGCAGATGATGACTTCCTCAACGCCCTCCTGAGTGGAAGTGATTCTGTGTCAGGCTCGCCTGTCTGGTCCCCTTCTCAAAGTGACAGTGGGATCAGTGAGGACCCCCCCTCAGACCAGATGGACAGCCCTCAGCGCCCCGAGAGCCCCCCTGGGGACACCCCGTTTTTTGCTTCTAGGCCACAAGCCAAGGCAGACCTGGAAGCCAGCTTCTCCATTGACCTCAGTGAGTCTCAAATATCCACAGATAAAACATTCCTAATGCAACATCAAATCTAAGACTGTAACTCATGATAATGTTCATTATCGATTATCGAAATCAATTGTCAGACAAAGCTTAGAAAAGAGGCGCCTCTGGTATTACAAAATATGGTATTTGATCCCATAGATACTCAACAATTCAGCCAAGGTAGCCTTATATTTGTTGTTTGACAGATCATTAGAAAACCAAGTACATAAAAACTCTGTCCTAAGGAATTTATTAGTTTCTGACTCAGGTCAAATTCCCCCAAAACTACCTCTTCAACATTACTTAACCATTTCACACACATTGAGGCTATATTAAGCAACATTTTCTTTTGATAACTGATATAATAACCACACTTTCATTCACTGAGCCTCCCATGAAATCGTTTGGTCTGACCACAGTCCACAAAGTCTATTAAAAACTGAAAGAAAAATATATATCCACACTTGAGTGCCTGCAAGGTTTTCCATAACAAAAAACAGTTAATGAATTATAATAATTTTATCAATTAATTGTTGGGTTATTTACTGAGAGCAAAACCTAATTTCAGTCTGATCCACTATCTTAGAACATGTTTTTAGTCTTAGGTCTGAACAAAGAATACACAATGTAAAATGTCGCAATTTATTTTGCAAATGAATCCCTGGATCACCAGTACAACAAAGATAAAATACAATCACTCATTGTTAGTATTGGCTATAACAGACATGTCGGGAACCAAACTGAGTAATTGATATGTGTTCAATGTTTAGGCTCCAATTGTCATTTCTCCTTTTTTATTTTATTTATAATACCTCAGCCACATCATAGACTCTATGCATTACATTCATGCACACAATGTACAACAATATCTGTTTTCTTTTTTATTACTGCCAATTTTTATTCCATTCCATTTCTATGTAAATACTGTTATATTGTACTATATTTTTTATTTTTTATAAATATTTTTCTAGTTCTCTAGCTTTGTTTTAAAAACGTGTTTTACTTGTATGTATGCACCATGACATCAAGTCAAATTCCTCGTACGTGTCAACCTACCTGGTAATAAACCTGTTTCTGATTCTGATGACAGCAGTGTGTCACATTGATCACATTTGCACATGCTTTGTGTACTCGTGTGTCTGTGTGGTTGCAGATGGCTGGGGTCCTGGATTCCCAAACGACAGGATGAGGATCACACCGTATCCTGCAGATGCTCACAGGCCACAGCTGAACTCCGGCTTCCCGCTGACTGTCAAGGATCTGCTACTGTCTGGCACACCGGAGCCTGTAAGTGAGAAAGTGTGTCCTAATGAGGTGGGAGTTTATCGGTATATGGAGAGTACAGAAGAGCTAGGTGGGAGAGCGATGGTGTCTCACGGGTGTTTGTGAATCTTTCCTTGGCTGCTTGCCTCGTACAGGACATTTACGAGTGACTCATTCAGCCTTTCTAAATTCCCAGTTTCAACTTCCTCTGTGTGTGTGTGCGTGCGTGTGTGTGTGTGTGTGTGTGTGTGTGTGTGTGTGTGTGTGTGTGTGTGTGTGTGTGTGTGTGTGTGTGTGTGTGTGTGTGTGTGTGTGTGTGTGTGTGTGTGTGTGTGTGTGTGTGTGTGTGTGTGTGTGTGTGTGTGTGTGTGTGTGTGTGTGTGTGTGTGTGTGTGTGTGCGCAACACGTTCTCACTCCCATCCCGTCATATATTGACGGACGGTCAGGGCCCCTCCCCGTCGCTATATTACGTACAGGGTACCCCTTGCCCGTCAGGCTTCTACGGGCAGGGCGTCCCATAGACCTTCATTGCGGACAGCGCACCCCTTGACCGTCAGGCTTCTACGGGCAGGGCGTCCCATAGACCTTCATAGACCACGTGATCAACAACGATGGCTGACCTTCGTGTTATTCTCGGTGGAAAATGCCTATTTTAAGGTTCATTTGGCCATTAAAATGCGTTTTGATGTCATTTCATGCGAGTAATGAGTTTTTATTTCTGATTATTTGTGCAGTACATGTACATGATGTTTAGTTTGCTAGTTATGATGAAGATTACTTCATGAATGTGTACACATGGTTGCTAAAGTTTTTTTGGTGGAAATGTGTTTTTTCACAGCAAAGTCACCCTCTGTACTTGGACTTATTGGGAGAATCTAAAGGCAAGAACATCCCAAATATTCATTTAGGTCTTTATTTTAGACCTTTAGTGTTGCCGTCTGTGAGGAAAATACATGGGGCTCAGAGCCTCGTATTTTTAAAATCTTTTTTTCCTTCTAATTTGTTATTCTTTTCAAAATAACACACTGTTATTTACTCACCAATAACACACAATTATCCTTGCTTTTATTTATTGGTTTAATTCCATAATCTCGGGCTTTTTTGGCGTTCGTCAGGAACTGAATTTCAAAATAAAAATAACCGGAAACAGGCGTAGGCATTTCGAGCGATTACCCAAGATCCTCAGCTACGCTGATTGGATGTTTTAGCCGCAAAGCATGCTGGGATTTGGTGTTTATATTATATGAAATCCGGAAAACATTTTTAAAAGAATAAAATAATACTTAATTCCGAGTGCTCTTGCTTTTCTCTTTAAAAGTCATCACATAACGACATTGTAATACACGGTTCGGCTGCATTACATATTACAGATCTGCCGTAGTTCTTTATTGATAGAGCCCTGATGAGAAGACCTTTGGAAAAACTGGAAGAAATGCCGCCGAAACTGAATACTTGACGTGGATCATAAATATATCAACAATTAAAAAACATCTTCAATTTCTCTTCACACAATACGTCTCCTTGCAGTATCAACACTAATTCGGCTGACTTTTACATTTGATATAATTCATAGATAGGTTATATTTACACCATAACGGTGCACAGCTGATATAAAAGGACTTGTAGTTTTTAAAGATATTACTGATTTGAATTTGATTGAATTTTGAATGTAAGAATGTAAATACTGAGTCTGAAATAGTATAGCAATATTCTGTACAATTATGTGAAAGCATGAATACAACTACACATCTTCAGATGTTGTATATACAAGTGTCTGTGTGTACCTTGTGTGCACCGCCTAGTGGTTAAAGCACGTTATTGAATTATTGTTTTGATGTGTTATATTTGATTAAAAAAATATTAAGAGTACATATACTTTCATAGGGGGAAAGTAGAAGGTCTGTGATAGAAATATAGAATATAAAAAATCAAGAAGATACTATAAGTGATCTCTACAATAAAACAGTTTAGTGCAGGATGTACAAAGATAGAGGAGGAGGTGCTGTTCTTCTTCTCTGTCTTCTGGTTGTTGCCTGTTTTGAATGACAAATACACACTACCGCCCCCTGCTGGTAAGGAGAGTTATTGCCACTCACGCATGCGCAGTTCGTACGTGCTCGGCGAGTAAAGTAACGAGTTACTTTATGTAGATAGTAACAAAGTAGTGTAATATATTACTTTTTTTAAAAGTAATATGTAATATATTTAAAAAAATTAGTAACGACCCCATCTCTGGAGTTGGCGTTCTCTACTCTGATTTACATGAAGAACAACAGGAGGTCACGGCTCTCTGTTGAACAGAAATTGCGAGTGGCCCTCTCCTCAGTGCCACCAAGGATTAAAAAAATCTGCGCGCCCCGACAGGCACATGTATCTCACTAATTTGTAAATCGGCAAAAATATTTACAATAGCACATGTTTCAATGCTGATTGCTGAAATGTTACATTTATAATGTGTAGTTCAGGACCATGGACAATGCAGCTTCCTTGCATTGACAGTTCTCTGAATTTCTGCTGAGTTTCCTTTGCCTCATTTTTTATTGTGTGACCTGTCTGGTTTAAATGAGTGTGTTGCTGCTTTGATGAAGCCTAATTTGATAACGTTTCAAATTAATTTCTGAAATACTTCATTAATAAATATTTCATGAGTAATATAGTTGTCTTTGTCACATTTTATTTGGCATTAGTAAATAATTATGCACATGTACAGATATTTTACATGATATGAGTGATAACACGTGTTATAAGGGTGTGCCTTGAGATTTTTACTTGTCCTTTGGTGTGCCCTGGGCACACAAAGTTTGGGAACCACTGGTGTAGTGTCTTCGGCCATCCTAAACTCAAAAATGTTGACAATCGCAATGATGCTCGAAATGTCCCTTATAGGCCTACGTCTGTTTCCGGTTATTTTTATTTTGAAATTCAGTTCCTGACGAACGCCAAAAAAGCCCGAGATTATGGAATTAAACCAATAAATAAAAGCAAGGATAATTGTGTGTTATTGGTGAGTAAATAACAGTGTGTTATTTTGAAAAGAATAACAAATTAGAAGGAAAAAAAGATTTTAAAAATACGAGGCTCTGAGCCCCATGTATTTTCCTCACAGACGGCAACACTAAAGGTCTAAAATAAAGACCTAAATGAATATTTGGGATGTTCTTGCCTTTAGATTCTCCCAATAAGTCCAAATACAGAGGGTGACTTTGCTGTGAAAAAACACATTTCCACCAAAAAAACGTTAGCATTCATGAAGTAATCTTCGTCATAACTAGCAAACTAAACATCATGTACATGTACTGCACAAATAATCAGAAATAAAAACTCATTACTCGCATAAAATGACATCAAAACGTATTTAAATGGCCAAATGAACCTTAAAATAGTCATTTTCCACCGAGAATAACACGAAGGTCGGCCATTGTTGTTGATCACGTGGTCTGGGAGCTGTTGCAGCGTCCATAGCAACCACCTTAGCAACCATGAATGTGTACACATTCATGAAGTAATCTTCGTCATAACTAGCAAACTAAACATCATGTACATGTACTGCACAAATAATCAGAAATAAAAACTCATTACTCGCATAAAATGACATCAAAACGCATTTTAATGGCCAAATGAACCTTAAAATAGGCATTTTGAAGGTCTATGGGACGCCCTGCCCGTAGAAGCCTGACGGTCAAGGGGTACCCTGTACGTAATATAGCGACGGGGAGGGGCCCTGACCGTCCGTCAATATATGACGGGATGGGAGTGAGAACGTGTGTGTGTGTGTGTGTGTGTGTGTGTGTGTGTGTGTGTGTGTGTGTGTGTGTGTGTGTGTGTGTGTGTGTGTGTGTGTGTGTGTGTGTGTGTGTGTGTGTGTGTGTGTGTGTGTGTGTGTGTGTGTGTGTGTGTGTGTGTGTGTGTGTGTGTGTGTGTGTGTGTACTAGCATTACTATACTTGTGGGGACCTAAATCTGTTTACACAGTCACGTGTGGGGACTCACCTCCCCACAAAATGGAGGTCCCCATGAGGGGAATCATTAATTTTAGGGTGAAGACTTGGTTAGGTTTAGGATCAGGGTTAGGGTAAGGGTTAGGGTTAGGGTTAGGCATGTGTTGGTTATGGTTAAAGTCAGGATAAGTCTAGGAAATGCATGTAAGTCAATGTAATGTCCCCTGAAGTGATGTATACATGGTATGTGTGTGTGTGTGTGTGTGTGTGTGTGTGTGTGTGTGTGTGTGTGTGTGTGTGTGTGTGTGTGTGTGTGTGTGTGTGTGTGTGTGTGTGTGTGTGTGTGTGTGTGTGTGTGTGTGTGTGTGTGTGTGTGTGTGTGTGTGTGTGTGTGTGTGTGTGTGTGTGTGTGTGTGTGTGTGTGTGTGTGTGTGTGTGTGTGTGTGTGTGTGTGTGTGTGTGTGTGTGTGTGTGTGTGTGTGTGTGTGTGTGTGTGTGTGTGTGAAAATAAGCAGCTGAGTTTACTCGCTGAAATGATGGATTCTCCAAGGGATCTAGCCTTGGAATTGCTCATTTAATTCCTATTTTAATACTTTATTTATAGAATATTGTCAGAAGTGACAAAGAGAGGAGGATTACTCAGCACAGTTTAAGTTTCTATTTTGTTGAAGTTGATATCATGATTTCATAAACTCCTTAATAGTTTCTTAACAATTTTTGAGATATAACCTCTGTTAAAGTATGCAGACATTACCATTGCACGTTGTGATAGTATCTTACCAGTATTATGCTGCATTATCCATTAGTTAGATAACTTTTCACCAAGAACCTTGTTGCAACCCATTCTATTATGTTTGTCACAATCATTATATTCCACACAACATCACTTCAGACTGTACTTGTAGGGTACTTGAAGAGTGCAAACGTTCGCCAGGGCTGTATGCATATGTGAGAAATAATGCATCTATTCAACGGCCCGACAATTAATAGTGTTCTGCCTTGGCCAGTGACACAACCATCTACCAAGTTTAATTGCGTTTGTTCTGTAATCCTGCAGAAAAACAGAAAAACAATCCAAACCTAAAACATCCTTGGCAGAAGTTATACTGTGGTTGTGCTTCTGAAAATTGAGGGTTTGTGTGTGTTTCATTGATCCTATCTTCAGATGAGTTTAATAAGATGGAGAGGGTGGCAGAAAGCAACTACGGTTCTCACATCACAATTGCTTCGAGGTAGCCATGAAATATGAGTGATGAAGGTGGCCTGGTCTGCACTTAAATACCCACTGCGAGGCTTGGGGAGAGAGGGGCAGGTGAAGGAGGAGGAGGAGGAGGAGGAGGAGGAGGAGGAGGAGGAGGAGGAGGAGGAGGAGGAGGAGGAGGAGGAGGAGGAGGAGGAGGAGGAGGAGGAGGAGGAGGAGGAGGAGGAGGAGGAGGAGGAGGTGTGGGGGCAGAAAGATATTTTAATCGCACAGCAGAGATTATGTTTCAAATATTAGTATTCATGTCTCCCCACCAGGTCCCAAACACTTCCCAACAATCCATTCAAGAGTTGATTCTCAATGAAGATGAGAAGAAGCTTCTGGTGAAGGAGGGGGTGACTCTGCCCGGCCAGCTGCCTCTCACAAAGGTAAACACAACTCAATATCGTCTTGCAGATTTGATCTCTTAGAGGTTCAAAATGTAAAATGTTCATCCTCTCTCAATCTAGTACGAAGAAAGGATACTGAAGAAAATACGCAGAAAGATTCGCAATAAGCAGTCTGCTCAAGAGAGCAGGAAGAAGAAGAAAGAGTATATTGATGGGCTGGAGAGCAGGTACGAATTACATTTAGTTAAAGGTGGGGTAGGTAAGTTTGAGAAACCGGCTCGAGATCGCTAGAATTTGAAAATACACAACCGGAGAAAATCTGCCACTTCCTTACAGAGCCCCTCCTCCAACACACACAAACGCACACATGACCAATGAGGGCACGAGATAAGTTTGTGCCCGCGATGGAAGGCTGACAGGCTGGTAGGCCATCCAATCCGGTTGTACTTTTTACAGTATTACGGCTTCTACTGATGACATTTTTTTATGGATTTTTTGTCAAAGCACTTAAGATATTCATTGCTATCGGGATGTTAAGAGCATTCCACGGAATATAACACAAAGTGTATCTCGAGCCGGTTTCTGAAACTTACCTACCCCACCTTTAAGAGTAAAAGGAGTAAAGGTGATTATTTCACATGTTTGAACTATATCTCTCTCTATATTATTGACCGTCACAGACCAAACGCAGAAAACAATTTTGAAAACATCAGCCTTCAGGGACCAGAACGGCTTCAGATCTGCCATTAATTTGATCATGCATATGCTAATGAGTTTGTGAGCAGGGACACATGTGGTGATGTTCGAGGGCTGAACTGGTGGGAAATAATAAAAGATTTGCAAACAAAATATGTTGCAGTCAAAGAGGGTGCAATTTCTTGGAGTAAAATGTATGAAATTAGCATTGGAAATGACATGTGATTATTTAAATATTATCCTGAATAAGACGAGCCATTTTCAAAATCTTCCTGAACAGGTTGCCTTCCCTGGGCTTTAAAATATATGTTGCCTATCAAACATTTGAATAAATCATTCATAGTTGTTATTATTATGCACCGCTTTCCACCTTCTTCTCCGGTAGGACTCAGAGACACAATCAAGTGGGAAATAAGTACTTTTTGTGTTTCTCTTAGTATCCTAAGATACTGTTATGTTTGGCTGTGAACAATTTGTATTATGAAGGGCAGACCATCTATTTCTATTTATTTTAATTTTTTTAGAAAGGGGAAGGTCATATAAAACATTTTTCTTCTCCCTGCTCCTTTTCGCTCAATTGTGTGTTTGTTGTTGGTAAATATTGTACATTGGGTTTTGCGTACTATGAGTGGAACAAATAAAAATGGAATGGAATGAAATAGTTTTTTGCAGTACCAGAATATCTGAGATCCTTATATGTTTGTCTGTGAGAGATTTCATTTCACCTTGTCCTAACCCACCCCCCCCCCCCCCCCCCCCCCTCGTGTTTTATCTCCCCTAGGATGGCTGCCTGCAATGCTCACAACCACGAACTTCAGAGGAAGGTGTCCCAGCTGCAGAAATGCAACATGTGAGAGATAAAGGACTTCTCTTTTTCCATTTCCTGAACTATTTGCAATGACATTGCCTTCACTCAGAAACGGCCTTTAGTGTGTTACATCTACCTCCTGTTCCCTCAAACCGTTGTCAATCCAATTATTTTTGTCGAACTTTCATTTCTTATTTCTCTTTGTATTTTCTTTTTCCTAATCCTCTCCGCAGGTCACTGATGGAGCAGTTGCGCAGGCTTCAGGCTTTGGTCATGAATACATCTAACAAGCCAGCACAGACTGGAACATGCGTGCTGGTACGTGCGTGTGTGCATCAGGCGGACAAAACAAATCCATATGACTCATTGTAAAAACAAATTCACATTCGTAGCAAGCCAAATAGCAACAAGTTGTATTATCCATTGAGAAAGGCCAACCCAGATACTGTATGTGCACAATGGACAAAAGACATAGAAAGGCACAGTACTCTTTCTCACTGTCTGAATAGAGGCCATTTATTGCATCTGATTACTCCACTCAAATACATTGCCAGACCTGAAGCAACATTGGTGGAGAAAAAGAAAAAAAAAGAACTTTTAATCTGTAAAATATCGATGAATCTCAGTTCCCATTCACAGGATTCTATACTTCGTGAGAAAAGCACAGCATGAATATGATTACTTCCTCGAGCATTGCATAAAACACTTTTTTGCAGAGGGACTATCCAAACCACCAACCATAAAAACTAGATCAAAGCTTTTTCAAGCAGTAACTTTCTACAATGTCATCCGGAATCTAACTGTTTTCCCCCATCCTTTGCATTGTTATCACATTCTCAGGTGCTTCTGCTGTCCTTCTCCCTAATCCTGTTCCCAAACCTCAAGCCTTTCTCCGACACCAAGGTCAGCCAAGAAGACTTCAGTCCAGTCAGAAGTGAGTACTCATGTTAGTTGAGTTGGAGTCTCTTCCGCTGCTGGAAGGCTTCCCACCTGCAGAGCTCCAAAGCCAGCTCCACCTGTCTGAGGATTTGATAACAAATCTAATGATTAGAGCCAATTTTCAGAGAACCAAGGAAAGGTATTATCATTATGATTATCAGGCTTTTGATCGAATGTCAACAGCTTCTGATGAATTACTTTGTTAATACATCTGATTGATTGTTAATCATGAGGCAAGGTCAGGTTTTGCAGAGCAACAATGTGTCATTTGTAACCAGAAGCTGTTTGACAGATGTTGAGTGGTGCTAAAGGCTCTGTTTTTAGAGCCTTTAAAGTCTTTACGTTTGAATTTGAAGTACTTAGAAGTACACACACACACACCAACGCACGCTCTGTTACTACCAGCAAGGAAAAATGTAGGTAATAATAAGCAGAGCTGCATGTCTCGAGGCTTGAACCCTTTTTTTGTATTCTCCTCCTCTCCCACAGTCCAGTCACGGTCGCTGCAGAACCTACAGGCGTCCCGAGTGCTGCATATCACTGAATCCCCATTTTCTGCTGAGGACGAATCGGAGCCTCTGCACAGGCATCTTCCTGGGGAAAGGGGATTGGAAGATATTACCACCATGATGGGAAAGATGCATGTGAACCAAGACCAGTCCAATGTGGAGCCCATGTCTCTAAACAGCAGTCAGGAGGAAAGAATGGGTCATTTCCATGTCGACCCAATTACTGGTCACATAGCGTCTTTGACCTTGGATCCCCAGCGCTCCGCCCGCTTGAGACCACATGCTGATGACATGTAACATAGATAAATGAATGATCCCCACATGAATTCCCCATATCCTCCTCCTTATAGCAGGCAATGATCTGGGGCTGCTGTTTACACAGACAGGGAAATTAGGTTTTAATCACTCCTGTTTTTTTCTTTAATATATATTCAGTTATGCTTTTTCTTTATTTGTGATACAGTTTTATATCAGTATATGGATATTAATCCTACAATGACATTTCCTTTCAAGATGAACTTTGTCTGCTTGGGCTTTGATAAAATACCAGTATAAATATTAGTGTGTTTGTCAGAAACGGCTAAATCTGTGATGATTGTCTTGATCTCAATGCATAATGTGTAAAATGTTAAAGCCAGTTTTCTTTGATTGTAACCCTTTTAAGATTAATTTTAAGGATAAAACATCCTCAAATAAAACGTGTCAAAATGAGATCAGTGTTCTCAAAATACTGAGGGTTGATTTACTACGTTTTTTTAGAGCTTTAAAAAGTGACTCCTGTCAGTGTCTGAAAAGATATCAGAATCAAAATTCCTTTATTTGTCCCACAGAGGGGAAAGACAGCCAAAGACAGCCAAAGACAGCCAAAGACAGCCAAAGACAGCTTAATGTTTAACAAAAAGTGTGCATCAAAAACAAAACAAATATTAAAGATACATTTTTAAAGAATTACACAATTTACAAAAAACACAGCCTGTAACTGCTCTGACGATGTAGCAGCCGTATTGCACTGTTATTCACGGAATATATATATTGCACATGATCCAATGATTAGACAAGCCATCTCTCAAAAGGGTGAGTACAGCAGGTTTGATGTCAGTTGACACAGAGGAAGAGACAGCGGAAAACTAGGCCAAAGGTGGATCAGATTACCCTTTTATCTCATAACTCAGACCAACAGAATAATCGACTTGTTGATTTATTTACCTGGAAAGACAGGCTGGAGCTTGTGTCCACAGACCCAGCGTGTCTGGCTTGTCAGTGCAGACCACATATTGAGGGAATGAAAGTCGTCTTATCCTTGTTGCAATTTAGGCCAAAAAGTAATCTAAAGATCTGACATTTATTGTGGTACCGAGCTTCACCTCGAGGGACAACCAGAGATTAATTTCTGTGATTAAAGGAGCCACTGTAGAAACAGGGTGACAGGTCATAAAGTGACCTATCAGAATAATAATTAAAAAACAATATTTAACCAGATAAAAGAAATCATGGATTTATTAACACTCCTTGATGCACAGAAATCCTTTTATTGTGTAATTGGCTTATAAAGATACATAATATAAGATAAGATAGAACTTTATTGATCCCAATTTGGGAAATGTTTGTGTTGCAGCAGCATAAAAGAAATATATAAACAAGAAAGTAGAAAATATACATGTTGGGAATTTTTTCTTTCAAACAATAATGGAAAGTTTTTTAAAGAATAGACCTTTATTTTATAATGCATCAAAGCTGACATCAAGGGACATTATATCAAAAGGAATTTTATAACAGAACACGTTATTTGCTTTTTAGTAGCTCAATTTATAGAGCTGAAACAATCCAAAAGTTAAAAATACACTGTGCAACCTTCCATCTGTTTGTGACAATAATTCTCAGCTGATTGAGAGCTTCAGTTGTTGCTCACAACGCGCCAAACTAATCATTGTACAGGGAATAATGTTGTATAATAAAGTTAATGGTCGACAGCAAAGATTTGAACAACATGCTTTTTTCTCAGGCTCAATTTTTTTATTTATTTGTACAAATTAATGCAACGATTTCAAAGTCTACAAAGTCCTTGTGGCAGACTCAAATAAGTAACAACTGTTGAGCTGTATCTGTTAATACCTCCGTTTTTGTGGTTGTATAGACATTTTGGAGAGTTAATTCAAATGTTTATTTGTCTTTTATTTGACATTAATTATGGATTATTCTAGGTGCCAGAAGGTTTCATTCCTCTATTCACTGCAAACTCAATTAATTGTCTCCATTCAGTTTATTAATGGCCGACTCTGCTCTGGGCTTGTGTCAGGACTCTGATTTGATTTGCATACTAATGAGTACTGAGGCTGAGGAATGTGTAATCTGTAAGACTCCCACTCTGGAAGAAGAACAAACTAAAAACACATTTTAATAAAAATGTCATATTAAAACAACAACAATAATAATAATAATAATAATGGGTATCAGTAAGACTGCCACTTAAAAAAATAAATAAATAACTTTATACATTATAATCACAATTTCATAAAAAAAATTATATATATATATAATAATGTGTTTTATTATATATAAAATAAATATTAAATGAAAAGTCAACGTCAACTTTAATGTCAATCTTACTCTAGATCAAAATGACGTTTCCAACAATACCTAATGTAAAATTAAACAGTTTACAGATATGTATAAAATATGTATAGCCTACATACACAATCAACAGACACATTTACACATAAAATAAATAAATAAAAGCAAATTTTCTCTTTAAAGATCTCCGATGGACTCTGAGCATGTTGAGTGGCGGTCTGTCCGTCTCTGACCTCCATTTGTCCCCCTTCCTCTTTCTTTTGATTCGTGTTTTTTCTCTCTAATCAGGGTGAAAGTCTCTTGAGCACCATCGTCTCTAATCAGCACCTCCCTTTGATTTTCACAAATCCATACAGAGCCGGGCGGTCTCCTCAAAGGTTGGCCCCAACTTAGTTTGATAGCCATGAGGGAACGACTGGAAACTCTGTCCTCCCCTTCTGCTTTAATCCACAAAATGGGATTTCTCTTTTAAAGTGAGAGCAGCTCATCTGGATGAACTAAAGGTATTTGGTGAAGATTTCTTATTAACAAAATTGCTTTTCCCTCTTGTAATTAAGAAGGAGGGAATTAAAACACGTACCATGCATAATTGAAAAAGTTGAACTAAACTTTAGTTAAACGTTTATTTTAACAAACAATTACATATCATTCATTATGTATACATTTTAGGTGTCTATTGTGCACAGATTATAACATTAAGATGATTGATGATTGGTTCATTTAATACTATAGGACAATCTGTTAATGAGTACCAAAGGATTTGTGCTGATCTTTATCGGAGTTCCCCAGAACCTTCTATACATTAATTTCTTCTCTAACATCAAGCAATATATTTAATGAATGCAATGTAATTAGCAGGATAAGAAACCATCGTATTTTTGAATAATTCATTACATTTAAGAATGAAATTAATCTACAATATCCCCATTCATCTGAAGTCTCATAATGTCACTTCATTCTTTATTTAAATATTTACTATACACTGTAAGCTGGAAACGTCTCTGACACTCGAGCCAAGGCACACAGGAAATTATTAGTGACATTACCCCGGCATGGATGAATAATGAAGCTCTGTGTGAATTTATTTATTCGTTTATTTAACAGGGACAGTGCACATTAATGAACATTTCTGTAAACGTGCCAGAATAACATAACATTTACATTTACTTGCTATACAGAAATGAATCTCTGCATGTAATTCATCTTAGAGAGTGTGCTTCTGATTCATACATGTAGTAAGAATAGTAGTAATAGTAGTTTACTACAGTTTAAAGTCAGGGTGTATTTCATAATATGTGCTTCTTCTCTGTGAGTTCTTGCACAAATTAATGAAATAGTCTCACCTCAGACATTTGTTCGTAATGAAATGAGTGTGTGTGTGTGTGTAGTACCTTTGCATATATTATTTTGGCATTGAATAATTGTGTAAACTCCAACATTGTTATTAAAGTATGCATTTAAGAAGCCATAAATGAAGTTTCCAAAGCATTGAAGCAGATCAGCCAATTGGTGTGAAAATGTACTTTTTGATTAGGATTCATTGACCGTTCACCATGATGGAAACTGCAATACATAACAAATCAAATAATTAAACAATAATAAAAAAAAATATTATTTTATTATTTTTCACAGGAGACTTGATGATTGATTAAAAACACGATCACACAGTCCTGAGTGGAGGTCCAATCAGATACCTTAACACACTTCTGACAGTGAGGGGTGGTGATGACCCCTGCCATTTCCTACAATCTTGGTTTCCAATCTTTTGTTTAGGATGGTGCAGGAATTGTTAAAGCCACACGTGTGCTACCGACCAAATAAATAGTGACATAAATGATTAACACCCCCCCACACACACACACACACACACACACACACACACACACCGATAAACTCCCACCTCATTAGGACACACTTTCTCACTTACAGGCTCCGGTGTGCCAGACAGTAGCAGATCCTTGACAGTCAGACTCAGCGGGAAGCCGGAGTTCAGCTGTGGCCTGTGAGCATCTGCAGGATACGGTGTGATCCTCATCCTGTCGTTTGGGAATCCAGGACCCCAGCCATCTGCAACCACACAGACACACGAGTACACAAAGCATGTGCAAATGTGATCAATGTGACACACTGCTGTCATCAGAATCAGAAACAGGTTTATTACCAGGTAGGTTGACACGTACGAGGAATTTGACTTGATGTCATGGTGCATACATACAACAGTAACACACACACACACACACACACACACACACACACACACACACACACACACACACACACACACACACACACACACACACACACACACACACACACACACACACACAGGCACAACAAATCCAGCACCAGTCACAGTCACTTTTACGCTGCTATGGAGAATGTTGCACTCCCTTTTTATTATTGAGTGTTCTTGCATTTTAATGTGTAATTTTACGTTGTTTATACTTCGGGACTTTGGGAAACAGTATTTCGATCTTTCTGCGTGTACAAACATATTTTGAGATTTACAATAAAGTTGACTTTGATAATAACTTAGAGAGGATGAAAAGGTTTGGTTTGCCACCTGAAATGTCTAAATAGTGACATAAATGATGTCCTATGTTTTGTCCTAATCACTTTTCCTGGAGCTTGATGGAAAACGTGAGGAGGTCAAGGAAAGATGTGAGGGAGAATTCATTTAGGAGTTAGAAAAAGGCAGCATTACTAAAGCAATCTGACGGCACCTATACGGCGTTTGTATCAATTTTATTTATTAAGAAATGCTACAGTGGATCCCTAAATGCTGTGTGAATAAAAGGAGGATTACTATCCAAAACAGAAATACCCTACATTTCCGTTATAGAAGGATGTTTATTATTTCTGGTGTCCAAATAAAGAGTGATGGCAAATGTTATCGACAACCAAATGTCGCGTCATTTAAACATATACCGCAAGGGCTGCATAATCTCTTTATCTGAAGGATGAATCAGCATATTCAATACTAAAGAAGATAAGAAAGGATGCATTGACGCACTTTCACATAATGTGTGTTAATTTATGTGCAAGTAAATGTATTTAGCCTCATTTCCAATTGCATTAAGTTGAGTTATTTCGTCACCTATGAAATCAATAGGAAGACAACTAAGAAGGTAGGCAAAAAGCACAATAAACAGTACCTATTTCTCTCTTGTTTGACTGTTTAAATCAGGGGTGTCAAACTCAATTTAATTGCGGGCCACATCAGTATTAGGGCTGCACTCAAAGGGCCGGTTGTAAGTTTAAGACTATATAAAAAAATATATATAAAATAATGTATTATATATTACATTATTGCCTCTGCATTGGATTATTATCAGATAGGGTAATAACTTCATAATTAACTACGTCTGAAAGCAGAAGTCTGGGGCAAATAATTGCAAGTCTCTTCAGTGAGAATGTCACACAATGATTTAAAAATAAAAGCCAAATTCTGGAGGAAAAAAAAGTCAAAATCAAAACAAAAAAGTGACATTTAAAAAACAGGAAGTGACATTTAAAAAAAAGAGTCAAATTCTAAGAAAATGGCATTTTGAGAAGAAAAAAGGGCAAATTCTGAGAAAAAAGTCTAATTTGAGATGCATTGTGGAACATGTAGTTTATGGGCAACGTGCTTCTGTAAATCATCATGTAACTGTATAATAAACATATAATATTCTTTGCAAGCTCTTGTGGGGCCACAGAAAATGAAGTCACGGGCCGGATTTGGCCCCCGGGCCTTGAGTTTGACACCCCTGGTTTAAATGAATGCAATTCTGTAAGATCTACAGACTGGCCTTGGTCTTTCAGTTTGAACTAAAGGAAAGTCTAACTAATTAGCCTCCAGTATAGACAAGCAAAGATGAACCAAACACATGTCATTACCAAATAACATTTAGAAAAGCGCAACTGTCTCAACTGCGATTGTGTCCGAAATATCATCAGCATTAAACATTTAAAAATATTTTTTCCCCAGACTGTTGATGCAGCTGTTTCGTTGCCCATGCCTTTGAAAACACATGTTTACCAAGCCATGAATTGAAGCCAACAAAAAAAGCAGTAAGCTGCTGTAACTGGCTTGGCTGACATTCTGAAGGCATGGATTGGTCTCAAAATGTCTGCAAGTCATTTCAATTACAGCACTTCTGCCTCTAATCAGAATGTCAGAAGTGGCAGGGCTGTAAAATGTTTCAGACACCTCGCTGTGAATGGGAAGCATTTTAAATCTGCTTTCGATCCAGCAACCTTACAAATAAGACGTTATGTAAAACTGGTACACTCTAGGCTTAAGGACGTAATTAAATAAAGTTTTGTTCGTGAAAGTCTAATGTGCATCAACATGCCAAAAGTATATGAAGTCTATCAGCAAGTTAACCCAATCAGATCCCAGTGCTTCATGGGATTTGTTGAGGTTAAGGGAATACGTGCAAAACTTTCTCATTTAGTTTTGTGGTTGATTTACTTCTTGCCACATGTAATCTCTTAATGCAGCGAGATACATGTTAGTTTATAATGTCCTGGACACTGAATTGTCTTGGCTTTCTTTAAATAAGTATTGCCAAATGTAGAGATAATGTGTGGTGTTGTTGACCACGCAGACAGAGGCAGGCAGAGGCATGCAGCTCACCTGTGGAAAAATGTATCATTATGAAGCCAGAGGAATACATCTCAATTCAACCAGCTCTGAGGCAGCACGAAACATTTCAACCCAGTCTCACAACGTATAATAACTACGTTGGTCCACAACTTGGGACGTAGTATTTCTACAAAAAGGCCTCTGAAATTGTAAGATCCCTACGTTTTTTTTTACCATTCATTTCCAATGGCTGGCGTCTATGTCACGTGATCTTCACATTTCATGGCCAACATTCGTTTTATTCTCGGTGGAAAATGCCTATTTTAAGGTTAGTTTGGCCATTAAAATGCGTTTTGATGTCATTTGATGCGAGAAATAGTTTTTACTTCAGATTATGTGTGCAGTGGATGTACATTTAGTTTGCTAGTTATTATGAAGATTACTTCAGGAAATTGTGTCCATTCAACGTTTTCATTGTTACCTAGGTGGTTGCTAGGGACGCTGCTATCGATATTATTTCTGTTATGTTGTGTAACTGTGTATCTTTATTACTACCCCCTTCCCCGTCAATGTATAGTGTTGGTCCACAGCGCAAACGTATTAGTTTAACAAAATCCACATCTAAAATGGTGGCATAGAATCTATGTAATCTATCTATTTTTTTTAAATAAAATAATACTTTATGCCGAGTGTGCTTGCTTTTCTCTTTGGAGGCCATCACATAACGGCATTGTAATACACGGTTCGGCTGCATTAAATATTACATATCTGCCGTAGTTCTCTATTTATAGAGCCCTGATGAGAAGACTTCTAGACAAACATGAGGAACTGCCGCCAAAACTGAAAACGTGACGTGGATCATAATTATATCAGCAATTAAACAACATCTTACATTTCTTTTCACACAATACGTCTCCTTGCAGTATCAACACTAATTCTGCTGACTTTTATATTTGATCTAATTGGTAGATAGGCTGTATTTACACCATAACGGTGCACAGCTGATATAAAGGGACACCTAGTGGTTAAAGCAGGTTATTGAATTTCATTATTTGTATTATTAGATATTAATAGGATCCCTATAAAGTATATTCATTAGGCGTTATTCTCTACTAATAGTTCATTAAAGACTGTATAATGACTATTTTGCACATCCTTTTCAAGATTTCAAGATTTTCTAAGGTTTATTGAAATATCATATGCACAACTACGGTATAGTTATGCATTGAATGAAAAGCTTGGGTCGCAGGTGGACGGGGTGGACCCGTTCAAATCCAGTTTTGGACAGTCTGCCGTGGTTCCATCCCATTTCAAAGTGCTGTTCGACGCTCGGCGTAACCCTCGGAGCACACTCATACATCCAATCACAGAGCTTGAGGACTATCACAGGGTTTGTCAAGCGAAGCGGAGAGAATACTTACTTCCGGGTGTAATATTCTCTAAAGCAAATTAGCTGCTCCGAACCTCGGTCCTGACGGACTCCAACTTGTGTTTATTAATCAAACAAATAAATAAACACAAGGATAATTATGTAATATTGTGGAGTAAATGGAGAATTGCACAGGGGAAAATAACGTAGATCAATGCCCCAATTTTAGATGCGGATTTTGTTAAACGAATAAGTTTGCGCTGTGGACCAACACTATAAATTGACGGGGAAGGGGGTAGCAATAAAGATAACACCATTAAACAGTTACATAACATAACACAAATAATATCGATAGCAGCGTCCCGAGCAACCACCTTGGTAACAATGAAAACGTTGAATGGACACAATTTCCTGAAGTAATCTTCGTAATAACTACCAAACTAAAGATCATGTGCATCCACTGCAAACATAATCTGAAATAAAAACTCATATTTCTCGCATCAAATTACATCAAAACGCATTTTAATGGCCAAACTAACCTTAAAATAGACATTTTCCACCGAGAATAAAATGAATGTCGGCCATGTTTTTTTTTCTGCAGGGAGAAATTTGAAGATCAGGTGACATCAGAGGCGTTTTTGTAGAAATACTACGTCCCAAGTTGTGGACCAACGTAGTTATTACACGTTTTTTTGTGAGACTGGGTTGAACATTTGGATGGACTTGTAGTGAGGGGGGCGAGGGTGAGTCAACACACAAACCAATTAAGGTGTTAATAACCTGGCAATGTGTAATTGCTGTTGGCAATACTTGGCATTAAAAAAGGCTCATAAAGGAATGTGTCACACACTGTACACGTTGGTGAAATGCTGCAATGCTGAAGCAGAAAGAAGTTAAAATAGAAAAATCCAAATATAACTCAAAGGCAAGACGTAAAGGTATTATGAACTGATTCTTGTGTCTTCTTCTCTAAAGTTAATAAGTTGAATCGTGCATTTTTGAGAGCAAACAAAAGTAATCTTACCTTAACATGTTCTGAACAGAAACAAAGAAGTTTAGTTGTAGATCAACATCTAAAAAACAGGCACATAGAGCACTCTGAATTAATGAGGAGGTGTCTGGTCATAGAGAAATGTCTGACAGCAGAATTGCATTTTCAGAAAATATTCACCACCCAATTTTAGCTGAACAGATGACGATCTCAAATGTTGCTTACTCCACCGTGGAATACTAATCATTCTCAAGGTGATGCTGAATGAGAGCCCAGGGCCAGCTCTGTGAACTGGTAGCTATGATTGTCATGCCATTGTAAATGTGCTAGTTTGCAGCAAGAATTATATCTGACCCCCGCTGGGACTGGATACTGAACTGTTCAGGAAATCAAGGATATAGTCAACACTCCAGGCATGAAAAAAACATCAAAACATACCCGTCTCATCCTTCTCTCATGAGTTAATGCATGTGAATCCAGACGGCCTCAACAGCCCTCTCGACTGGACCGGTTGTTTAGAAATACAATCACATTCAAATCTTTTATAGCAAACAAAAGAGTGACAACAACAGCGTGTCTTCTCTTTAGATGCAACACTATCCTTCCTGCTCGGTTAATAGACAACAGCAACAGATCTTGGATTCATCTAAGACTTGTCCTGGTTTTCAGGACCCACCAGGAAAGATAATGCTTATATTGATCTGAAAGCAGCCTAATGACTATGTCAGGGACGAACGACAATTGTTGCTTTAACAGCTTTCTTTGCTAGAAAAAGTTGCAGTACAGTGGCATCATGGTCTACATAGCACCCCATTATTTTCTTTATTGTGGCCCTTTCTACTACTAATATGTGTTTCATTGCACTTCAAAATGGATATAAAAATAGACATATGTTACCTTTGGCCTCAACTAATTTACAGTCACTTATTTCCTGCTATTGCTCTGTATGTTTATTATTACCTTTTTTTTGTTGTTGTTACTTCCCATTGTAAAGCGTCCTTGGGTTTCGTGAAAGGCGCTATATAAATTGAAATTATTATTATTATTATTGACCTTGTGAGATATTTGTCAATATTTTTCGTGGTCCTCTTATCTCAGTTATATACAAGGGGAGGTTTAGCCTGTTTATCTTTCTATTTCTTCTTGCACAGTTTCTTTGTTGTTTATATATTTGAATCGGCACACCCTTTTTTTCCTCCCTTTAAAGTGGACCTATCATGCTATATTTGAGGGTTTTTTTCAAAATACCAAACAGATCATGCATTTTAGCCATGCCTCATTTCGCTCTATTTGCTCTTTTCCAGCCCTGTTTTTGCAAGGGCTGAATCTGTGAGAAGTCTTCTTCGCTGATGTTGTGGCAGACTACAGCGCCACCTACAGGCCTGGCATATGTACTACAGCATCTCCAGCGCTTTCGAGCAGCAATGGCCGTGGCCCAACCTCCCTTATAGGTGGAGAGTTACCCATATAGGCGGAGCACCCCTTTTCTGACGTCAGAAAAATTCAAATCTGTATCAGCTCCGTGACCATTAAACACAGGCCTGGTATTCTTCCCACAGCCCCGTGGAGCCTGGCTTCTCTCTCCGCTTCAGCCGGCATGTCACTTCCACAAAGAGCAAACATCCATCACCACGTCCAAAAGAAATGTTGGTGATTTTCTGTGGCTGCTGCATCTCTATGTGAGGCGGAGCCCATCGTTTCTTATACCTAATAGTGAATTTGAGCATTGAAAAAAAAACTCCTATGATACACAGTAGCCCTTCTGTATGGGTTACGGTACATAAATACAGTCATTTCCCTTTTAGCCCTTTAATTATGTAGCTAAAAATGCGATCAAAGTCACAAATGGGGAAAACCCCTGAGAGGGAAGCAGGTTTCTGACCCGTTTTTGGAGGATATGGTTGAGTAGTCTGGTGGTTAGACAGACCAAATCCTGTTATAGCTTAAACCCTCTTAAGCCCCACGGACCCGGTTCCGGGGCCGAAATCGCATCATTTGCAGGAAACAACGTCTAAGGAACCTTAATAATTTAATGAACTATGAATATTTTATATCCATATAACGAGAAAAAACTAATTTAACTGATCTTTTTCATTTTGTTTTTCAAAAAAAACACAATGCTAACACTGACCCTCTTAATTAGCCCCGAGCGAAAATGCTAACCTATTACTGCACCGAAAATCACTCCTAGCTCCTTATTACTTATCCTAGCTGCACATACAACACATCGTTTATGATCGTAAAGACACAGAATCTAACAGTGCCCACCCACCTCAACACTGAAAGATACAAACTCACGGTCATCAACAAAAACGTACATCAAAACATGTGGCGCTAGGTAGCCTAAAACGCTAACATGGTTTACCTTGGTTTTGTCTGGTCAAAACTGGTCTTCAATGGCATTAAAACGATAACAACGATGCTGTAGTTAATCCATAGGTTAACATCCAATGTGACTGTGTCCCCTTTGAAATGTTCTGATAATCTATAAGCAATAAAACTGCAATTCCGTTTTCAAATATCAGAGCAGGGATATTCCTACGCTAGCACTGCAGTAAGATTGCATGCGCAAAGACACAACCTTTTTTTTTTACATGAGTGTGTGCGGGACGATTTCCCTTCGATTATATTGGCTCTAACGGTCAGAAAGAGATGTCACATGTCAAAACCGAACAAGGGGGGCCAGAGATAAGGAAAATCCACCCAAATGGCCCCAGAAGAGGTTTTTTTTGTTAAATCTGTCTAAAAAGGTCAAATATCACTTGTTTTGCATCAATCTTGATACAGGGTACTTATTATATGTTGCACTTTGGATTCCTAAAGCTTTTAGTCTACTAACCCATCATCCAAGGTTAGTTTTCACTATAAATCCAAATATTTTTTGGACGGACACTATAATTTACAGTTTTTTACCATGTTCAATCTGAATTTTCTTTCAAATAAAAAAACATCTATATAGATTCTGACTTTTCTACATCCAACTCACAGGTTTATCATTTGAGAAAAAAGATTATTAATGTAACCCTTTTAGAAGGGAAGATATGGTCATTTGTTCTGGGAATGTCATTTTCGAGCCTGAAACCTGAAAAACAGGCTTGGGGCTTAACAATGTATGGTGCTTTACGCCATTGATTTTAGCAATTAATCCAACCTGATCTCACCAGAATGCGTGACTCCACCACGACTCCTTAACACCGCATTGCGTGGTGGACTCACGAACTTTGCTACATTTACGTGTCTGCACCACGCAAACAACCCCAATGTAAAGTGAATGAGGCTCCTTTGTCGTGGTGCACACACGCATTTCTACAACGTCCAGCAGTGAGCTTTTATTCAATAAAACGTTTTTAAAATCTACTTTATAGCTTGTAGTAACTCACGGGAGGCTTCTTTTATTTTATTTGTATTCGTAATAATTTGTATTTTTCGTCAGAATGTATTATGGCAACAATGTCTCCCAAATATTACGTTCCCACAGGACTAAACTGCATTCTCAAGTATGTTTAGCTAGAAACGTATTTTCTCCCACGTTACGTTCGTTATGAACGTATCTCAAATACGTTTATTTTCCACATATCTTCTAGAAACATATTTTCTCCCACGATACGTTTCTTATGAACGTATCTTAAATACGTTTATTTTCTACATATCTTTGCCATTTATTGTCTTGCTTATAATAATGATAATAGTCATTTATAAATATCATTTTAGAGCACACATTTGAAATCAGTATGGCGAGGCTGTAATTTTGCCATGAGCGAGGCAGAACATAATAGTAAAACTATGCCAAAAAGCTGCTCTGTCGTTTATTGCACCTCAAACATTAAAACAAATCCAAAGTTACGTATTTCTGTACTTCCTCTAAGAAAAAAGGACAGTAACAGAAGATCTCTGTGGCTTCAGGCTTGATCGCCGTTCAAATGACAGCGTTGGTTTCCCCAAAGGTGGGCGGGGCTGTAAAGTGATTTTACTCTCATCTATTATTCAAAACCATTCTATTTATTCTAACGTAAATTACATGTTTTATCTTTTTATTTATTTGTTTTTATTTTAAATCGTATAATGTCGGACTTTTTGTCCTGTCTGTGAGGAAAAGAAATGGGGCTTAGAGCCTCAAAATACTGAAATCTGTATTTTTGAAAATATTTTTTTCCTTCTAATTTGTTATTCTTTTCTAAATAACACACTGTTATTTACTCAACAATAACACAAAATTATCCTTGTTTTTATTTATTCGTTTAATTCTATAATCTTGGGCTTTTTAGCATGCTTTTTAGTATGCTTTTTAGCCGTAAATAAAGTCACCGGAAACAGACGTAGGCCTATAAGGGATATTTCGAGCGATACACACCACAAATCCACTGTACAGATTACCCAAGTTTTTTTTTCAAAATACCAAACAGATCATGCATTTTAGCCATGAATACTATTTGCTCTTTTCCAGCCCTGTTTTTGCAAGGGCTGATTCTGCTTTTGTGGCAGACTACAGTGCCACTTACAGGCCTGGCATATGTACTACAGCGTCTCCAGCGCTTTCGAGCGGTCTCTCATTCCCCTGATAGGTGGAGAGTTGCCCATATAGGCGGAGCACCCCTTTTCTGACGTCGGAAAAATTCAAATAATAATCAGCTCCGTTTTTAGAGATTTGGGCATGGAGGAAAAGAGAGAGGGTGGTGTTTTCTGACACATGGTGACAAAAGGGCATTTTTGCATGATAGGTCCCCTTTAAGTAAAGAGATTGCGCCATTTGATCTCTTAGGTCATTTTTACCGGCTGGACCCTTGAGTGGCTTTATGTCTTAATGCCAAATGAAAGCCAAAGATGTTGCAGTTGGTGTGCAGCTGGGGGTGTGTAAAGTAGCTCTCTCATTGTTATGAAAAAGAGAAATCTATGACTTTTTCATCTTTTGTTGTGCTGTTGTTCCAAGGCAAGGCAAGGCAAGGCAAGGCAAGGCAAGGCAAGGCAAGTTTATATAGCACTTTTCAACACAAGGCAATTCAAAGTGCTTTACAAAAAACGAAAGACATTAAGAAAATGTCTTTCAATTGCAGCACATCTGATTTTAAATGTGATCTTTGAGGCTAGACTCAAACCCAGAGACTTGATGATGATTTGCTCCCCCGCAGACATTAATACACATCTCAGTTGACATCCTGACCAGACACAGCATCAATTTCCCTCCTTTTGTTTTTCAGGAAATTACTGTGAAGCTTCCTGGTGATTCTTTTCAATCATTTGCCCAACGTTTCGCTCTACAATTTCTCACAGTGCTGGTCAATCTCCCCTCAACTACTTTCCCATGATACTTTATGAGGCGAACTTGCCTCACATCACATCCCTTGTCCTAGGAACACAGCTGGTGCTGTTTCTCAAGCTGGTGTAATTTTAGATGCCAGGATTGTGTAAAAAGAGTGGATATAGAGGGTTCATGCTGATTGGCCGAACCGGTCCATTTATTTTTCAATTTGCAGAATCTGCAGAAGAAACTTGTCGAACCTTTAGAGCAGGGATCACCAACTACATTTGTCCAAGGGCTAAAATTTATCCAACACTATCGCGGGCCAGCGATTTTTATATAGTCCACAATGCTAGTGGAGCACGCTCAGGTACTGCAGACCGCATAAAGCTTAGCAGACTCTTCACACTAACGAAGAATCACTTCTAGGCAGGGTTGGGAGGGTTACTTTGTAAATGTAATCAGTTACTGAATA
The DNA here is from genome assembly GCF_902827115.2 of Pseudochaenichthys georgianus. Classification (NCBI taxonomy): domain Eukaryota; kingdom Metazoa; phylum Chordata; class Actinopteri; order Perciformes; family Channichthyidae; genus Pseudochaenichthys; species Pseudochaenichthys georgianus. Next base: position 7,376,718 of record NC_047506.1, on the reverse strand, counting down.
CATGCTCTGAAAGTAATCAGAATAGTTAAAGTTACGTGTCTCTAACGTATTCAGATTACTTTTGGAATACTTTCTTTTTCCAACAGATGGGTATGTTTTGGTGAACAGGAGACACGTATACGTTACTGTTTTAATGGCTTATCAAGAACTCAAACACAACATCTTGGTGTCATTCTGACAGCTCTCTCATCTGCACCCCACATAAAAAATATCACCCGGACTGCATTCTTTGTACTGTCTTAAAACCTTTCCTTGGAATATGTTATGAATTGTAAGGTGTCCTTGGGTGCTTTGAAAGGTGCCCCTAAATAGAATGAATTATCATTATTATTTATTATTATTATTCTGAAACGATGTAATAACCTTTAAAACTGTTTCCATCCACTTGCCCCATGCATTCAGCAGCAGCAGGCCATTCACTTTGATTTGATCCAGTTATGAAATGTCATCATTTCGACAATAAATAAATGCTACATAAATGTTATCTTGCACATTTTATCTAACCATCTCCGTTTCTAACTTTCAATATATTTTAAAAGAGATCTCTCTCTCTGCGTGCGGGGGCAGGGCCTCACAGAAACGCTGCATCTCGCTCACAGACATGCTGCAGCGCTGTGCAGTGTGCACACAGTTCTGCCGGTAATGCATATTACATTTTGTGAGGAAACTTTTCCACCAATAATTCCAATAAGTATTCCAAAATGTATTCACTTCAGGTTTACGAAACTAACTGTAATCAGATTCAAATAAAACGCCAGCTGAATACAGTTAGCCTACTTGATTTTTGTATTCTGATTACGTAACGCCGTTACATATATTCCGTTACAACGACAACCCAACCCTGCTTCTAGGCTACTGTCCCGCAGCTCCTGCCTCTCTGTTGGACTCTGTCGCAGCGGGGCTACTGCTGTGGAGCGCACAAAGCAGACTCTCAACGAAGGATCACCTCTTCTTCAAGGCAGGGAAGGTTTCGCAGTACGCAGTCTACTGTCGGATGTGGCCCGCGGGCCGCCAGTTGGTGGTCACTGCTTTAGAGCCTAATAAAGGGCACCGCCTCGGGCAATGAAACAAGAGTTATAAAGCACCATTTTACATATAAGTATGAAAAGGAGCCACATTTTTTTTTCTAATGTGCTAAGTGGGCTACTGTCCGTCAGCTCTTGCCTGTTATGATCTCTGTAAGATCGCGGAAAAGGTAGGACCCAAATGCAGACTACAAAAACGGAAAAAGGTTTGGAAACAAAAAGGGAGCTTTATTTAAAAGCTGATAACAAAACATGGCATGGCTCAAAACGGTAGCTCAGGAAAACAATAACACAAAAACAGACCGTGAAAAACATGGAGGAAGACCGGAGAGAAAAACATGAAACGTGACGTGAAGGGAGGACAAACAAACAATGAACCGACAGGGGAACACAGGAAGAGACAAGACTAAATACAGGGAGGGGTAATCAAGGAACAAGAAACAGCTGGGTAAAGGAGGGAGAAACACAAGGGCAACAGGTGAACACAATCAGACAATCAGACACACCAGGGAAACTAACGACAGGGAGGAAAACACAGGGAGAAGGACCAGACAAGAAGGAGGAAAACATGAAACAGGGAGAACAGAACAGCAAAACAAACCCAAACCTAGACATACAAAACTACAAACGTGACATAACATAAGAATCGTGACATTGCCGTTACTGAAGGCTTTGTACAAATTTAAATGACAGCCTTAATGTGGAGTGTACTTCACAGCTGCATAGACAACATTCTCTTCCATAATGTGGAGAAAACAAAGGAGATAGTTGTCGACTTCAGGAGAACCTCAACCCAACACCCCCTGACAATCAATGGTGCTGCAGTGGAGCAGGTGAGCAGCACCAAATGATTGGGGGAGCAGATCACCGAGGACCTTTCCTGGAGCAATAACACCACGTCACTCGCCAAGAAAGCCCAGCAGCGCCTCTACTTCGTCCGCAAACTGAACATGCACACCTTATACCGAGGCGCCATCGAGAGCAACCTCAGCAGCTGCATCATCTTGTGGTTCGGAAGCTGCACAGCATCCAAGCGCAAGACACTGCAGCGCATCGTGAACACTGCTGAGAGGATCATCGGTGCCTCACTCCCATCACTCCTGGACATTTATAACACCCGCCTCACCCGCAAAGCACTCAGCATTGTGGGTGACCCCTTCCATTCCTCCAACTGCCTCTTCACCCTCCTGCATTCAGGGAGAAGTTTCCGCAGCCTGAGGTCGAGCACCACCCGACTGAAAAATATGCTTCGTCCACCAGGCTGTCAGGAGGCTGAACTCTCTCTCCCCCCCCCCCCCCTCACACCTCTTCCCTCTCTCCCCTCTATCTCACCTCTCCACCATGCCCCCACTGGACCGGGTCTTTAACACCCCCCCACACACACAGATACAACAGATCCAGCACCAGTCACAGTCACTTTCACGCTTCTATGGACAATTTTGCACTCCCTTTTGCACTATGTACATCATATTTTTTTATATATCCTGCTTACTTGAAGTAACGGTTATTTTGAGTGTTTTTTTTTATTATTGAGTGTTATTGCATTTTAATGTGTACATTTTGTATACCTCGGGACTGTGGGAAACAGTATTTCGATCTTTCTGTGTGTACAAACATATTTTGAGATTGACAATAAAGTTGACTTTGATAATAAATAAGAGGATGAAAAGGTTTGGTTTGCCACCTGAAATGACTGCGGTGCTTAGAAAGTAGGATGTGCAGATGTATTAAACATCACAGATTTTAAAAGCTTCGAACATTAAACCCTGCACCCTGTCAGTGCTTGTCCATTTGGGGGTTTAAGGGTTGTTTAAATCCTCAACTGGGTCACAGCGGATTAAAAACTGTGCAGATCAAACTTTTCCGTCTATAATTTGTTCAAAAAGGGAGGGAGTACTTACAGAGAAGGGAATAACAGAAAAACAAGATTACAGGGGAATACATGAGTGATATTTGTTCAAGTCTGTCTCCCTGTTGTTTAAAAAAGTGTATACCCTTGTTCTGAAGTCTTCCTGGGGGCACAGGATGTTTCTGTGGATTCCAGCTGAGAGACAGCAAAAACTGAGGAAAGCTGGTATTGATTTCCCCTTTGATGCAGCAGATCATGTGGAAGAGGAAGCATGAAACAAAAATTCTGGACAGAGAAACAATACACACATATTCAAATATGAGAAAGATAATTATTAGTCAGATATTCATTTTTTTTTTACTTGTAGGCATTTATGATGAAGTTCTGCAAATCTTTCAAAAAAAGTCCACTTTGTAATGTTTTGTTACGAAGTGGACCACAGTTGTGATTCAACACATGCATGCGTCCTCTACAGATCTTTGAATATTTTACGCGCACCATTGTTTCCGCGTATCCAAAGCCCCCTTTAACGAGGAAGCTGCACGGAACAAACGTGATTGTGTAGAAGGTGTCGGTGACATGTCACGTTACATTCTCATTGCCTCCTGACGGGCGTACTGGGAGACTGTGATGTGTCTTCTTCTATCAGAGTGTGAATTTTCTCTGGTCCAATAATCTGGCTGGTGAGGAAATGAGCGTCAACCGCGCGACTGAGCTCTGCGCGTTCACATGGAACCTATAAACGGACGTGGCGCGCAGAGCTGCAGTCTGAAGAGAGGAGGAGAGGATAAACGTGGCAGAGGATAACATCTTTAGCACACTGGAAGATAATCCACAGATACTTCAGGAATACTCAAAAAAAAATTGTATCTCTCTTTTCTAACAAAGCTGTCCAACTCTGATTTCCATGTTAATTTGTGAGCAGGAGAATCCAACCATGCAGCTGAATGAGACTGGAGGTCAAGCACTGGCTCCAGAGCCATATGAGACACAGATACTACAGGAGGACAGCTTTGGAAACTGCAGCGGAAGCTCCACAATCAACATGTCTCTGCACTGCTGGCTGCAGCTCCTCTCTAAGGAATCTATCATGGAGTTTCAAACAGACAGCTCCAGTCTGGTGGTGCGTATGTTGATAGCTTGTGTCTACTCCATAGTTTGTGCACTGGGGCTGGTAGGAAACTCACTGGCGTTGTATCTGCTGCACTCACGTTACAGGGAGAAACAATCATCAATCAACTGCTTTGTGATGGGACTGGCTATCACAGACCTGCAGTTTGTGCTGACGTTGCCGTTCTGGGCGGTGGACACAGCATTGGACTTTCGCTGGCCATTTGGCCGTGTGATGTGCAAAATCATCAGCTCTGTCACCACCATGAACATGTACGCCAGTGTATACTTCCTCACAGCAATGAGCGTGGCACGTTATTACTCCATCTCCACCGCGATGAAGATGCACAGCCGGCGTGCGGCAGCCACCAGAGCAAAGTGGACGAGTCTGGGCATCTGGACCGTGTCTCTGCTGGCAACTTTGCCTCATGCCATCTACTCCACCAGCTTCCAGGTTTCTGATGAGGAGCTTTGCCTGGTGCGCTTTCCAGACTCAGGCAGCTGGGATCCACAGATTCTTTTGGGTCTCTACCAGCTGCAGAAGGTCCTGCTGGGCTTCCTTATCCCTCTGATCATTATCACTGTCTGCTACCTGCTGCTGGTGCGCTTCATCCTCAGCCAGCGCATCGCAGGAGCCGGAGGCCCAGAGGTGGAGCAGGAACGTCAGAGGCGTCGCTCTAAAGTGACCAAATCCATTGTGATCGTAGTTCTGTCCTTCTTTCTGTGCTGGCTTCCTAACCAGGCACTGACTCTGTGGGGAGTGCTCATAAAGTTTGACATTGTGCCCTTCAGCAAGGCTTTCTACAACGTGCAGGCCTATGCCTTCCCCCTGACTGTGTGTCTGGCACACACCAACAGCTGCCTGAACCCCGTGCTCTACTGCTTGATCCGCAGAGAGTTTCGTGCAGGTCTGAAGGAACTTCTCCTCCGCGCCACGCCGTCCTTCAGGAGCCTGACTCATCTGCTGCGTCGCAAAGCCAAAGTGGCTGAGGCGCCGCCTGTTCTGGTGCTGGTCCAAATGGATGTCCGATAGGCTTACTGTGACAGAAGAGTGAATGACTAGCCCACAAAGCAAATAAGTGAAAGTTGTCTATTGTACAATTGATCTGGAGTTGTTTACTATGACGTTGCATCCATCTCAACCCCGTCAGCGATGACTCCCCAATGGGATGTGCCCCATTTTTGCTGCTTGTTCCAAGATTATGATTATGAAGATATTTTGACTTGTCTCTTTAACGATCTCACTCTCACCCTCCCTGCCTCTGAATGGTATTACATGTGCATGTGCTGCTCTCTTGTAATTTGTCATGCGTAGATGTCAATCATAAATTACTTTTATATCATGGCTAACATGACAGTTGCAATTAGCCAGTTAAAACTATTTGGCATCAGTGGCAAACACTTTGATTATACAAAACATAGGTACAGCAAACTTGCACTCCAATACAAAATATATTATCTTTTTCAATATTTGTTGCATTTGTGATTTTTTCACAGTGAGAACCATGGCACGGCTGCTTGTGCATTGGTGCGTTTAATTGCTTGAATACCGGACGCTAGAGGGTTGCTAGAGACGATTGCCAATCAAATTAAGTTGTTTGACTCGACATCACAAACAAATGTGCAAATTGATTAAACTCACAACAACCAGATGAACCTGACATATAACTGCATTGTATCTTAATTCCCCCAAATATAACGTGAATGACAACCAAAACTATATTTTCAGTCCTTTCAAAAGGTTTTGTCTCGATAAACCACAGCGTTGACTCCCACAATGCATGAGATAACTTCCCTGATTAAACTCTCTGACTGTGCATTGATGATTTAAGTGGAGGTAACAACATATCTCAAAATATTTTAGTAAAGAAACGTGAATGTAATATGAGTATTGAGGAGGTTTCCCAGTGCATTGTCCAGTTGCTGTGTTTTTTCTATTTGTCATCTGTGCTCATTGTGTCATACAGTAAAAGCAAACTAAATCTAAACCTAACCAAATAAGATTAAAACAAATAAAAGATTATTTGCTATATAAAAAACAACAATATGGTCATTGATAAGCCTTTTATATTATTTGAAACGTGAGAAAATGACAAGGTTAAGCGATGTATAACATTTGTGCTGCTTATTAGGTTATACACAATAGACGATATATTTGTTAGCTGCATTGTCTTAGGGGGGAAAAGTAATGTCTGACATTTCCTGTTGTTTTTCAGGCAACATATAATACAGTAAAATGTAAATCAATGTTGTCCTTGAGTCCTTGAGAATCAAGAGTTGAAGTGCTTCAAATCACGCATGAGCTGATCACATGTACTGTATTGTATGAACTCAAATAGAAATATTAATGCTCACTGTTTCTCTCACACACACACACACACACACACACACACGCACGACACACACACACAAGCAACATGTATGGGTGCGGTATTTTCTTAGCTCTTTATGTGTCAGATGAATAACATGCTGAATAATTCAGAACATACGTCAGTTTTGCAGATGCATGTATCTGTGCAGCATATTAATTTATTCACCAGAAACAGTCCACCCGCCATTCTTCCTCTGCTAAATTACATGGTTGTTGAAAGAGCACAGTAACAATTAAAACCTACGTAATAATGTAATTTGTGAATGTATTGTCTCTTAGTATTCTCTCATGGCTGTGAACATAATCCTGATTTTTTATTGAAGACATTTGTTGATTTGATGTTTCAATGCAATGTTCCAATTAAGTATATCTTTAATTAAAAGTCCCCTTGTTTAAACTTTTTGAAATAATTGGTCAATTTAGAATTCAGACAATACTGTATACCCAAGGCAGCCTTGTTTGAAGAAAACAAACCCAGGAGAAATAGACAATGACTTAGGTTTGATGTGGTGTAATTAGGTTGTTTATTTTATTCTATGTTTGCACTGCATTTCTTCAATAATTAAAAACATCGTCACTGCAGAGCACAAATAATCTATGAACAAAGCTGCTGAGAAATGTGCTGTGAATAAGAATTGCTGTCAGTGGGAATGGCTTTTCTCAATCCACTCTTGAATTTAAATGTCCCTTTTAATCAAAGCACCCTGAGAGAAAAACAACTCGCTGTTGTTTGATGATTAAAGTTTGAGATGATAGGAGCAGTGAGGGTCCTGTATAAGTATCTAATATACATTCTCAGATCAATGTTGTACACTATACTGTGTTAGATTTATATAACAGTATTTATAATTAAAAACTATATTGTGCGTTAGAAGCACTGGTTGATTTCTGTGGCGGAAGAGAAAATATATTGAATATGCCATGCATGTGTGATCAGTTGTTTGTGCAGCAATTGAAGTTAACCTCATACACAATGCACAAAGAGATGGAGGAGCATGGTCAACAACAGCCCACAGCTCCGGCTCCCTGGTGGGTTAATCGGGCCATGCTATGGGACACAATTCTTTTTAGGAAATAACAGATACAGTGACCTGTGCAAATTTTACAGTCAAGCTGTATTCATTGTCCATTGTTTCTGAATCTCAGGGGCCTTCAATATGCACAGCATTCTAAAATAACAGTCTTTACTGGGAATTTAAGTCATTGAAAAATAACTGTTCCTTAAACAGTGGCGCACACTGAGGGGATGAAAAAGCACATCCAGTAGAGTCGGGCATGAGTATAGGTTTTTTAAAACCTGTACCCTTCACATTATTGCTGATTCTCCATGATAAAAACAGGGGGTTTATATTTGTTGTGGCTTCCTTCCTTGTTTATCTATCAAGCCACTAGATGCCTTAAACGGACATGTTTTAACTTGTTTTCTTCCTTTATATTACTTACAGTTTGAAGATTTGTTTGGTCGCCGATGGTTTGGATGGTATTGTGCGATGTGTTTGCTCAAAATAAATAACAAACAAAAGAGGTCTTTACAATATTCAAAACAAATAGACAAAACTCAAATAAAATAACAAACAACTTAATTGTACCGTTAAAGCCACAATGAATACTCAGCATGCAAAGCTTATCAAATTGTATTGAGCAAGTCGCCTACCATGTAGAGAAAAACTGTTCTTAAAAATATATAGACATTTTTATTGATTGGGATAAACCCCTTGAGATGCACCATCTTGTTTTCAAGGGGGTCCCGACAATAGCAACAACTTACAGACATACATAAACAAAAAGACAAAATGCAAAACATGACACACAAGACAAACCACATACAGTCTGTTAAGTAAAATTCAAGCAATGCATACAATCATTACAATTTGAGACAGTCAAGCAAATCAGATTCATCAATATCAGTTGCATTAATAACAAGTACAGAAAATGTTTGCTTTCACACCTGCATGTATGAATGTAAGAGAATATATTTACACTGATGTACGTATTACAGGATCAATAACAGAGGAAATAATAGCTCTACATTTAAAGGGATATTTTGGTAAAGTCAATCCCTGATAATAAATAGGGCTTTAAACCCTATTTAACAATAAACAAGGAGAGATACCTGGAGGGCAGGACATGGAGAACTGGCTGAGGGACAATGAGCCATATGTCATTACACTACTGGCAGGTTAATCTTTTATATTGCACTGTGCTTTGGCCGTAATTCAAAGGACCGATTCATTTCATTGCACCCTCCCAGAATAGACTCACATCTGAGTTCATATTAAACACAGAATGGTCATGTGTCTTCTTCTCAATTTCTCTCTTGTGGGACCACGTTTTAATTTAGAAACAAATGTTGAATATGCCCTCCTGTCACGGGAGTTCATGGATTTTTTTAAGTAAGCTATTAGACAGGCTCCTAAATACCATTCATGTTGGGGTGTTTGATCAATACTCAAGTTCCCCCAGGACAGGAAGCGTTGTTAGAAGGTTGCGTGACACCCTTGGTGCTGATCTTTCTCCAAGGCCTAATGATTGCCGAACGACACTTGGGTGTCCAGAATAGTATATTGTCCCTCATTAGCGATTAAAAGGAATAGACAGGGTTGACTTTTACAAACAAGATGGAATTATTTCGGAGAAGGTGAGACACATAGCTATAAATGTCCCATAGTTTCCATCAAAAGCACGTACAGAGAGAGAGACCCTACAGCTAAATCGATTATACATGTGAGGCTGCACACTTGGCACCTCACAAAAGCAAAGCAAATGTATTTGTACAGCACCTTTCATCCAGAAGGCTTTCAAAAGAGCTTAATATAAGAGAGAAAGGCCTTGAGAAAATGTAACACAAGGCAAAAATAAAAACATAAAAATATAAAATTAAAAAGGCATGTGAACGATCTGAGAGCTGTAGGTATTATCTATGCAGGAGATGAGGGGTGCTTATAATTTAATAATTAGAAAATCAGAGCACGTTGCGGCTGTAGGTGAAAATGCCTGAAAACAAGTTAGACCACATTCACTGTAAATCAGTTGTACTGTTTTCTCGCTCTTTATTTCTGTCCCTTTTCAGTATACCTTGCTTGGACTATAACCCTAGTGCAATTTAATACTCTTTAAACAGAGATTAATCTCAGACAGCTCTCTTATATCAGAACTGTTTTCCTCGTCAATAAAAATAAACTTCATCAACTTCCTCCACTCTAGCTAACCAGGATTTACTTTGACCTTAAGAAATTAGTCATTCAGAGCAGCACCTTACTTCTGTGGATAGTGGTTTCATTTCCAAGATATTTCTTGCAGGTTTAGGGGAAGATTTTCAATCAAGGCGTTTGAGAGTGGCTCCATTTTCCAGTCATGTCCATATCTTCAAAAGTCCATCATGGAATTTAATTTCCTCTCCTAAAGCAACAGAATGTGTTTATCTCTCTGACTATTAAGAGGCCTCATGAGCTCTGAGCACGAGCCCAGAGTTAGTCACAGGTCGACTCTCTCGCTGCCTCTCAGCTCTCTGCTGTACCGAGCTGGACTGGGATTGACTCCAGCACTCTTTACAGCCTCCAGGGTAATGGAGTGTGGCTACTGGATTGGTTCTTCCTTCAGTGAGTTCTGCTTGGCTGTAATAACACAGGACATGACATTTTCATCTGGTAAACTTTTTCTCATTTGGCTGCTGTCACATATAGAAACTGAAGCTGGTTCTGCGGGTGACTTGAAGAAAGCTAAGAAGAGAGAAAGCACAAACCCACATATAGGAAACACACACCTGAACACACTTACTTATACAACATAATGTAAGAGAATGTTACTGCTTATTAAGCAATTAATGTATGTGATGTACTTTTGGTTTAGTGATGAAATCATTGTTCTTTTATAAAAGTCCCACCGGGTTGCAAATGAGCTAGAAACCCTACATGCAGCACATCTGTGTTAGTGTTACCTGTTACAATGTTTTTTTTGTATGTGTCCCTGGTGTGTCAGGGAACTCACAAAGTGTCAAAGAAAACCCTCTCTGGTCGAAACAACTAATCACACAAGTATTAATACACAAAGTGGCAATGTCACACTAGACCCTACAGAGATAAATACTGCATTCAAGGACTTCTATTCTCATCTGTACTCCTCCCAATTTGATGGGGACGATCCAAAAATCAAGAGTTTTCTTGACTCTCTGCCCATTCCAACTATTCCCCCAGATTTGTCAAAGGCCCTGGAGGCACCTATAACACAAGCAGAAATAACCATAGCTATATCCTCAATGCAATCTGGAAAGTCCCCCGGACCAGATGGGTTTCCCTCCGAATTTTTTAAGAAGTTTTCCACGCTTCTCTCGCCATACTTGACAACCGTTCTGGCCGAATCCTTTCAGCTGGGCTCGCTCCCCCCGTCTCTCAACGAGGCAATAATTACTCTTATATCTAAAAAAGGGAAAGACCCTACCGAATGTGCCTCTTACAGGCCTATCTCATTGCTGAACACAGATGCTAAAATCTTAGCCAAGGTTGGAAGGTGTCATCCCACTAATAATATCATCCGATCAGACTGGGTTTATTAAAAACCACTACTCCTTCTTTAATGTCAGGCGTCTCTTTGATATAATATATTCACCAACTGGAACCGTCCCAGAATGTGTTGTGGCTTTGGATGCGGAAAAGGCGTTTGATAGAGTTGAATGGAGGTATTTATTTACAGTTTTAGAGAAGTTTGGCTTTGGGTCATCGTTTATATCTTTGGTTAATCTATTATATGCTTCTCCCACTGCCGCAGTCCAAACAAATGGTACACTCTCGCAACCTTTTGCCCTGGGCCGCGGAACACGCCAAGGTTGCCCATTAAGTCCAATCCTTTTTAATTTGGCTATTGAACCGCTAGCGATTGCTCTCCGCAACAGTGCAGACGTTGCCGGTATCTCAAGGGGGGGCTCGGTGCATGAGGTGTCTTTGTATGCAGATGACCTTTTGCTATATATTTCAAACCCAACAACCTCTCTGCCAGCAGCATTATCTCTGCTAGAGCAGTTCGGTTCCATATCTGGTTACAAGCTAAATTTAAACAAAAGTATTCTGTTTCCAATCAATAGTGAAGCCCTCCATTTGGACTACAAAGACTCGCCATTTAAACTTGAACGTGAGCAGTTTATTTACCTTGGAGTGACAGTTACACGGAAATTTAAAGATTTGTTTAAAGAAAACTTCATGACCTTATTCGGCCAGGTGAAAACGTTGCTACAGCAGTGGTCTCCTCTCACAATGTCCCTTGCCGGACGTATAAACTCCATCAAAATGACTATACTCCCGAAATTCACTTATCTATTCCAAATGGTGCCAGTGTTCATCCCCAAATCCTTCTTTGTTTCCTTAGATTCCGTTTTCTCCTCATATATATGGCAAAACAAGAAACCGCGAGTTAATAAACTACTACTGCAACGACTCAAGAGCGATGGGGGCATGGGCCTCCCCAACACTCGCCACTATTACTGGGCTGCTAATATTCGCTGCCTCACCTTCTGGCGCCACTTCTACCTTCAACCCAACAGGCCAGCGTGGACATCCTTGGAACTGGAGTCACGTGGTGATGTCTCACTTCCAGCACTCCTTGGGTCACCACTCAGTCCATTTTCGTCTAAGTCGATAGCTAATCCAGTTGTTCGGCATACCCTGAAAGTGTGGGTCCAGTTTAGGAGGTCTTTTGGTCACAAAGATTTCTCACTTCTGAGCCCTGTGGCTTCCAACCATCTTTTCGTTCCATCGAGACATGACTCCACCTTTCAGGACTGGCACAGGAAGGGTATCAGGCAATTTAAGGATATGTTTACAAATGATAATTTCATGTCTTTCGACCAACTTTCAGAGAAATACAATCTACCTAAGACACATTTCTTTCGATATCTACAGGCTAGGCACTATGTGCGTTCTGTCTTGCCGTGTTTTCCTAAGGAACCGGATAGTAACCCTGTTGATATGTTCCTCTCCTTTAACCCAATGTCACAAAAGGCTATGTCAAACTTATACAGAAACTGTTAGGATTTGTCTGTGTTGGTATTTTTCTTGTCCTTTTCTATCTTTGGGTTTCCTATTTTATTTTGTAAAGTGTTCACCCCCGTTTCCTGCCTGTTTGCTTTCTGTCGGTTTCCCTCTCTGATTACCCAATTGTGTTCACCTGGTACCTATGTGTTTTCTCCTCCCTCCTCACCTGTCTCGTGTTTATGTGATTAGTCCTGGGTGTATTTAAGTTCTGGGTTTTCTGTCTCTCTTTGTCGGGTTGTCTTGTGTATTGGCTTGTCCTCGGTGAGTGTTCTGTTCTGTATTTGTCAGCATAGCCTTGAAATAAAGGAATTATTTGTACGTTAATCTGCATTTGGGTCCTACCTGCTTCACACACCGTAACATTACAACTAGTGATGACGAGATGAAGCCTTATGAAGCTTTGAAGCTTTCCAGCCAATTGGTTCGCAAAAGGGTTCATCTCATGAGGCTTCATCATGGGCTTCATTTGAACACAAACCCCCCTGCTGGTCAAAGGGTGTAAAACAGGCAGATTGGACATCTCAACAGTGCGCTCTATCTCATACCGAGTTCCCAATGAGTAAAGCCTTAGAATAACTCTAAACAACGAACATTAAATCCTATTTTCATGTTAACAATATTGTATTTATTCCAGTTGAATGATTGTGATTGAAAAGCCTAAGGAGGCTGGTAAACATTGCAAAGAGGGATTTGTATTCCTTAATAATATTCATAAACGTAACCATGTTGTAGCCGGAGAAAGGCTAAACCATATCAAAGAATACATTTATTAACTACATTATCTCATTTAGCTGTAGCTTTTATAAACAACAACAAATACGTATTGGGCAGTCATTGAACCAGGGACCCTGCGGTCGTGAGTCAACTGCTTTCCAGCTGAGCCACAGCACACACATTAAATCTTCCTGAAAACATTGACACATATGTATTCCTGTATTTATTCATTTATTTGTTTATGTTTTTATTCCTACATTTATTTATGCTTGCATCCATTTATAGGCTACTTATTGACATGTTCCAACCTATATGAGTGAGGGTCTCTCTTGATTCCATCGTGTCACCGGGCCCGGGACAGGAAGGATAATGTGATTCTTAGTATACATCCATGGGTATTATGAGCGTTGTGGTTCAACGGTTCAACCGATCTGAATCGCTTCGTGAAGCAGTCACGTGGTATCGACAGGCAGCGAGGCTTCGTTTGTCATCGATGACGTCACTGGCCCAAAACGATACAAGCCTCGATACATGCTTCACAAAAAGCTTCGGGGATTACTCGACACACGCTCCGAAGCCTCGGCGCAATACGTAACATCACTAATTACAACCCGACCCTAAATATGGGCCCAGCAGATCCTTTTGAGCAGGAATTATTGGATTTTACGTTTTCTTTGGCTACCTGCTCTGATCAATGGATAGGAGCGGTCAGGGTTCAGCAGTGAGATGCTGCTCTGGCAGAAGCAGTCCACTGAGGAATCAAAGTTTGGTGAAATTCTTACCTGCCAGGCTTTTGGATTACCTCACAATTTGTTTTCCCGATCCTGACAGACCCAGGTCTCCCAACTCCTGTTTTGACACCACACGCATTGGTGTGGTCCGTCTGGCGTCAGCCCCTGCTTCTCACCCAGTGTTTGCTACTGTCCAGGAGCCATTCGCTGGTACTCGTCTGGCCTTTGGAGGTCCACGGAGCCTCCAAACGGCTCCTAAAGGAATGGGTCGCAAGGCCAGGTTGGCAGCACGAGCCCAAAGAGCCAGGGTTCCAGAACCAGTTCAGCCCCCAGCAGCCATGGTTACGGACCCAGTTCTGGCCCCAGCAGCCATGGTTCCGTGCCCCAGTACCATCCCACATAGCCATGGTACCTTGATCCAGTACCACCCCACACAGCCATGGATCCGTGTTCCGGTTCCCTGCCCAGCAGCCATGGTTCCGGCTCCAGTGCCGGTCCCAGCAGCCACGGTCCCTGCTCCGGAACCGGACTTTACAGCCATGTTTCCGGCTCCAGAACCGGACCTTTCAGCCAGGATTCTGGCTTCAATTCCGGCCCCAGTCCCGGTCCCAGCAGCCTTGGTGCCAGACCCAGATGTGGCCCCAGCTACCACAGTCCCGTCTCCAGTTCCCCCTCGAGTTCCCTCCTTTAGTCCCTCCTCTGGTCCCTCCTTTAGTCCCTCCTCGAGTCCCCTCTCTAGTTCGCCTCTCGAGTCTCCTCTCAAGTTCCCTTCTCTAGTCCCTCCTCTAGTCCCCTCTGGAGTCCCCTCTCCAGTTCCCTCCTTTAGTCCCTCCTCTGGTCCCTCCTTTAGTCCCTCCTCGAGTCCCCTCTCTAGTTCGCCTCTCGAGTCCCCTCTCAAGTTCCCTTCTCTAGTCTCTCCTCGTGTCTCTCCTCTAGTCCCCTCTGGAGTCCCCTCTCCAGTTCCCTCCTCTAGTCCCTCCTCAAGTCCCCTCTCTAGTTCCCCTCTCGAGTCTCCTCTCGAGTTTCGTTCTCTACTTCCTCCTCTGGTCCCTTCTCTAGTCCCCTCTGTAGTCCCTTCTCTAGTCCCTTCCCTAGTCCCTCCTCAGGTCACTTTCCTAGTCCCATCTAAAGTCCCTACTGAAGTGCTGTTGGAGGTCCCGCAGACTACTCTTCTGCCGGGGGTCCTGCCAACCCCATGTCCTGTGCCGTTGGAGGTCCCGCAGACTACTCTTCTGCCGGGGGTCCTGCCAACCCCATGTCCTGTGCCGTTGGAGGTCCCGCAGACTGCTCTTCTGCCGGGGGTCCTGCCAACTCCATGTCCTGTCCCGTTGGGGGTCCCGCCGACTGCTCTCCTGCCGGGGGTCCTGCCAACCCTGTGTCCTGTCCCGTTGGAGGTCCCGCCGCCTACTCTCCTGCCGGGGGGCCTGCCAGCTCCTTGTCCTGTCTCGTTGGTGGTCCCGCCGACTGCTCTCCTGCCGGGGGTCCTGCCAACTCTTAGTCCTGTGCCGTTGGAGGCCCCCGCCGACTACTCTCCTGCCGGGGGTCCTGCCAACCCTTTGTCCTGTCCCGTTGGGGGTCCCGCCGTCTACTCTCCTGCCGGGGGTCCTGCCAGCTCCTTGTCCTGTCTCGTTGGAGGTCCCGCCGACTACTCTCCTGCCGGGGGTCCTGCCAACCCTTTGTCCTGTGCCGTTGAAGGCCCCGCCGACTGCTCTCCTGCCGGGGGTCCTGCCGGCCCTTTGTCCTGTCCCGTTGGGGGTCCCGCCGTCTACTCTCCTGCCGGGGGTCCTGCCAGCTCCTTGTCCTGTCTCGTTGGAGGTCCCGCCGACTACTCTCCTGCCGGGGGTCCTGCCAACCCTTTGTCCTGTGCCGTTGAAGGCCCCGCCGACTGCTCTCCTGCCGGGGGTCCTGCCGGCCCTTTGTCCTGTCCCGTTGGAGGTCCCGCCGTCTGCTCTCCTGCCGGGGGTCCTGCCAACCCTTTGTCCTGTGCTGTTGAAGGCCCCGCCGACTGCTCTCCTGCCGGGGGTCCTGCCAATCCCGTGTCCTGGTCCTCTTCCGTGGGGGATCCTGCCGAGGCCTGTCCCACCAGCTCCGACACCGGGTCATGCCCGGCCTCCGGCGCTGTCCCGTCAGCGCCTTCCTGCCCGGCCTGCGGAGCTGTCTGGTCTTCGCCCTCGAGCCCGGCCCCCTGAGTGCAGCGGGCCTCGCCCTCGGGCCCGGCCCCCTGACTCTTCCTGCCGCTGCCTTCGCCCCTCCATGGTCCCCACCTTGGACTCTGTCTTGCCCCCGGGCCGTCCGCCCGAGTCCCCCTTTTTGGACTCCGCCTTACCCCCGGGCCGTCCGCCCGAGACCCCTTCCTGGTCCTCTGCCTTGCCCCTGGGCGGTCAGTTCAGTCCCGTCCTCCTGACCCCCTCCTCTCACCCTGGTGGCTTAGTGATGCGTCCCTCCTCCGGACCCCCTCCACCCAGGCACCCTTGGTCAGTATTAAGCTGGCTTGGGAACATGACCTGGGGCAGTCCCTGGAGGATGACCTATGGGACACAATCCTCACATCAATTCATAAATCTTCACTCTGTGCAAGACACTGCCTTATACAGTTTAAGATAGTACACAGGGCGCATTTTTCAAAGGCTAAATTGTCCAGCTTCTTCCCAGATGTGAACCCTACTTGCGATAAATGTAAAAACAATGTTGCTACTCTCTTTCATATGTACTGGCTATGCCCCCGCCTACAGGAATTCTGGGTAGACGTTTTCCTTACCTTGTCCAACATCCTAAATCAAAAACTAGACCCGGACCCCCTGATGGCTATGTTTGGTACAACCACTGTAGGTGTGCTGCACTTGACACCCTCGGAACGCCGCATGATTACCTTTTCCTTGCTTCTGGCCAGACGTGCAATTATACTTAAATGGAAGGACGCTGCCCCGCCCACATGCAATCAATGGCTTCGGGACATAATGTCCTGCCTTAACTTAGAGAAGCTGTGCATCTCAATCAGAGGCTCTGATGAGAAATTCTATAAGACCTGGGGTCCCTTCTTGGCTTACTTTAATAAGACCAAAGTAGCTTGATGTGGTTACTTGGCCCTTGACATGAAAACAGTGTGACTCCATTTTAATATACAACAACATATAGTAATTATATTCTCTACTCTGGACAATGTGCTATATAATTAGTTTGATCAGCCACTGGAACGGGGAGGGATGGGGAGGGATGGGCCATCTCCGGCATAATTATTTGTTCACAATTCTTTGCTGATGGTGTATTTTTGTTTTTGTTTTACTATAAAATGTCTTCACGTTTTCTATGTAATGCTACATGTTTGCACAACTCACTGTATTGTGACACTGTTTTGGCCAATTTGTGGCATTTCTGTCTTGAACAAGAAATTAATAAAAATATTTTGAAAAGAAAGAAAACCCTCTCTTTTCCTCCGTACCCACATCTCTAAAAACGGTGCGGATCCAGATTTGCTGCCGATATGACTTAATATCGGAAATGTGGGCTGGCTTTACGCCCACAGCCCTATCAGAAACGTTGCTATCAGAAACAATGCGCAGCGTGTTTTGGACGTAATATGGTCTTTGTTTATATTAGCAAGAAACACTCAAAGCTAACCTGTACTGGAGAGAGTATGTGTAAAAAACAGGAAATAAAAAGGTACTCACCTTGTGGTAAACCCGCAAGAGAAAAAGCATTTGAGCTCCCTATTGTTTCAGAAATAATCCTTGATGTGGTGGAACATGGCGTTTCATCACGGCAGCATTTAGCTGAGTATCTCGGAAGAATTCTGAGCAGGCAGCTGTGGGACTATTAAAAGTATTCTGATTCTGATTAATACCTCTGATACATCACAGTCAAATCTTCTCTTGTCTCATTGATTGTCTGACTCTTTGCTTGTTTGAATCACTCAAGTGTCTTGTCAGCTTTGCCCCCTGCATGATGCACATAAACTGCAGGCACCACAGAGAGATACGATTCAATACTCCTGGTTTCTATTATTGGCCACCAAGGGAGACAAGTCAGTCTGCAACTCCTTTGTGAACCTGAAATCTCTACAGATTATAAAAGGTAGACACCTCATGGTGTTTTCCAGCGAGCATCCTCCCCCGGTGAGTCTGAGGTTATATTCACGGGAAGTCTTAGGCTCAGCATGAAAGCAAATGTGGCAGCCAAAGAGATGGATATGAGTTTTGAATAAAAAATAAAGGATGATAACATTATACAGTTAAGGTGAAACAGAGAAAGTGTAAAGCAGTCGATCACACATTGGCAGTATTGGTTTTAAACAGGTAATTATAGTTCAGAGGCTCATAAAAGGGGAAATAGAGAGCAAGGTTTAAACTTCTATCATAAGAAACCAAGAGACAAGTTGGCAACTTTGTGAATCAGTACTTTGAGCTAGATGCTAATCTCAGCAGGCTAACCACTTCTATTATGCTAACATGCTCACAATGTTATGCTAACGCTTTGATGCTAAGCAGTTGTTATCGTTACCATAATCCTCAATTTAGTTTAGCACTAAATACAAAGAACAGCAAAGACTGATGGGAATCTAATTACTTTTGCAGGTTGTCAATACAACAAAGTAGGCTATATTGTAGTTTACAGGACGAATCAAAATGTTCATGAATTATGATGTGAGAGGAAAAAAAGGATGATATACTTTCTTAAAATTCATCCATGAGATTAGCATGGACATCTTTACCAGATTGTATGGCAATGCATTCAACAGCTACATTTCACTCTTACCAAACGCCAATATGTTTACATTTTTGTGCAAAAATAGGTGACCATTTTGACCTGTTGGAAAACCCTGGGGCTCCAAAGTTTGTTTCTTTCTCCGGGGGAAATGATTCTCTGTAATATAATGGCAATTCATATCATAGTTACATTTTGACCGATACTTTAGTGTAGACCAGGGGCGGACTGGGGGAAAAAAGTGGCCCGGGGATTAATTGACAGACAGGCCCACTTAATGCGCAGCATGTATCAGCCGGCCGGCGACGAAAGTTAACAAACTTAACTTAACAAAAAACCCTATGCATTTAATGTTATTTTGGACCATTATTATAGTAATCACATTACCTGGGCTGAGCCCTTGAGTTGCCTAGAGCAAAATTGTTACAGCATATATTTATACAGATCATTGATGCAATAACCTTTTTGACCCAATTTGCCTGACTTGACGCATGGAATAAAACATGGGCGTAGGAAGCATCCTCAAGACCATTTAACAGGGGGTGTGGGCAGGTGGTGGACCTCACCTCCTCTAGGGGGGTCCGGGGGCATGCTCCCCCGGGAAGATTTTTTTTTTTTTTTTTTTAAATGTTGAAGTTAAATGCATCAATCTGATGCACTTTGAGAGCAAAATTAGGGACTAAATCTATGGATACATCTCTCAACACCCATATGACACAGAACTGTAAACAGATTTACTTTTTCTTTCAACATTTATTTGAACAGCAAGTGGAGAAAAAAGTGACTGCACCAAAAACAATAAACCTGATAGCCTAAATCAGTAACAGAATGTGGGCAACATGTTCTTCTCCACAGCCGCACGACCTCTGAGTCAGACGTCACTTCCCCCTTTTCTATCCTACGGGTACAGCCACTCCTCCTGAACCCCGTTTCCCTGCCAAATGTGGGCTGGTAGGATTTAGGCCCACGCACAGCACCGGCCCACCGTATTCCCAATGGCCAGTCCGCCCCTGGTGTAGACCACAGTGGTGGACTGACTGGCCCAAAGACAAACCAACAAGGCCATAGATAACATGAGTAAGATTTATTTTGTAATTAATGCTACATTTTTTTTGTAAAATTCTAGGAGCCTTTGCTCATCTCACCAAAAGTATTTTCAGGTTAATTGTCACAGCTCCAGGGTTGAACTCAGTCTCATCAGCTGCTTCAGTCTTTCTGACCTTTCCCTGCTGATGATGATCTCGCCCAGACTTAAAAGAATTGATTAGCTAAAATACCAGCCAGCGTTTCAAGCGTTATCTCTTGTCCCTTGACAAGCAATGAAAGCCCAGGTCAAAACAAAGAAAGTCACAGATGATCCTGTCATCCATATCTGGGGCCATTATTATCACACACACCAGGCTATCCTACAGAAGGCCAGTAGATTGAGAGTAAATCAACCTAATATGCAAGAAGCGAGGCTGTTAGGTTTGAAACACAAAGGCTAACTAATGCATTGTCAGTTTTTCCCCTTGTTTGTATCAGTTTATAAACACATAATACATAATGAAAGTGATTATACTGAAGAAAGAGCTTTTGATTAACAGCGATCTATAGTGCATTGATTGTTACCACTGACTGAAATATTTCAACAACCATTGGATGGATTGTCATTAAATGTTGTTTCAACATTTATGTCAACTTTAGTAAGAATTACTGTTGATGATCCTTGGATTTTGCTTCAGCTTCATCATCAGTTAAGGTTTTCAGATGGTCAAATCCTTTGGTTAAAGATTATGGAAAATAATGACATTCCCACCACCATGTTTACACACCAAACTAACAGGGATTAAAAAAGGAGAACATTATTCTTGCTAAACATCAATATGTAAGCATTGCGAGCATGTTAGCATATCTAAATTTACCGAGCTGTTAGTGGCAGCCTTTTAGTCTTGTTATGTTAAAAAGATGGGGCAGCCTTTCAACAATAGAAGATCATTTTTATTAGGGTAATCATTATTTCATGGTTAAAATATCTTCAAAATTACAATAGAAGAACACAATTACCAAGGCATTGCAGGTAATGATGATGCCTGCCACCACCATCATCATCATCATCATCATCATCATCATCATCATCATCATCATCATCATCATCATCATCATCATCTTCCAACATCATCCTAATCATCATCACCATTTACAGTTAAATTCTTCCTCTCAGAGATATATTGATGCAGTGATATGGCTGCTTTTTCTGAATGTGCAAATGAAAAGCTGGTGATAGGAACATAAAAGTTTGATTAGTACCCCACACTGAGAAATTCCTCAGGGCTTCACACTATTTGAAGAAACCAGAACCAGAAGTATGAACCAGGGTTAAAACTCACTTCCAAGAGGACAATGCATTTTATTACGTGCAGCACAAAAGTATGATAGGAAATGAATCACATTTATTTCGGTTTAATTACTGTATGGCGGTATGGCCTGCAAAAGTCTGATTTCATAAATGTGCCTGGTCATAGCTGTGTCATTTACTAATGAATGTAATGTTCAGTACAGTAGGCGCGTTCACACCGGAGTACTTTTCCACGTACTTTTCCCGTTTAGTTCCGTTAGTGCCTGGAATTTTGCGTTCACACCAAAAAGAGTACTTAGTTCCGAGAACTTTTACCTCCATAGCCGCGTTCACACTGCGGTACTTTTAGTTTCATGCGAACTCTTTAGTTCGCATGAACTAAGTACAGATCGCGTTCACACCAGAAAAAGTCCCTGGGGGTGGATTAGGCAAATGACGTAACTTCTTCTTCTTCTTCTGCTTTGGGTTTACTGGCAGGCCGCAAACCACTTCACGGCGTATACTGCCGCCCAAAGTCCCCGGCCGGAAGTCCCCGGAGTTGGGGAAGGCTTCAGTCGAAGCTGCTGGGAGTCCCAGCAGCTTCGACTGAAGCCTTCCGAGTAAATCGCCAGAACGCCGACACCTCCTCATCTCCACCGCTCCCATGTTTTATTTTGTGTTGCCATAAGTTAGTCTCTCTGCGTCTCTGCGCTGGGCTAATGCTAATAATGCTAATGCGAGGATAATAAAATGGCGGCTTCACAAAACTTTTTGGGAGTTTTACGGGGCGTGGTTTGCAATTCGCCCAGCCAATCAGGAATATAGCTCTTTTCTCAAAAAAGAGCCGCTCGAAAGTCCCTGCTCTCTAGCAGGGACTTTCGAGGGGGTAAAAAGGTTCGCATGAACTACTTTTAGTACCGGCTCTTTTTGGTGTGAACGCGATCATGAACTAAGTTCGCATGAACCTTTGTGGGAAAAGTACCGCAGTGTGAACGCGGCTCATGTTTAGTGCCTGCTAGAGAGGTGGTTGGGCGAATTGCAAACCACGCCCCGTAAAACTCATGGGAGCGGTGGAGTGATGAGGAGGTATCGGCGTTCTGGTGATTTACTCGGAGGGCTTCAGTAGAAGCTGCTGAAGCCAGTCCCCAACTCCGGGGACTTCCGGCCCGGGAACTTCGGGTGGCAGTATACACCGTGAAGTGGTTTGCGGCCTGCCAGTAAACACAAAGCAGAAGAAGAAGAAGTGACGTCAGCGGCTTCATTTGCGTAATCTTCCCTCAGGGAACTTATTCTGGTGTTAAGGCGATCTGTACTTAGTTCCATGGGGGTTGTTGGAGCTATATATCTCTTTATATTATTTAATAGTTTAACATTTATTTTCTTGCTGTTTATAGTGTTTATTATTATCATTTATTTATATGTATTCTTGCAAAGACAAGTGGACCCTGGATGAAGGGAAGGACGGACGGAAAAGGATTGGTCAGCTCTGTGAGCCCCAAATGAAGACCAGTGTCATGGAGAGACCGGTTTGAAGATCCGCCTGCTCCTGGATGCAGCAGCGTAGCATGAACATTTATTCTTTGTTTCTTTAGACTATTTTTTCTTTCTCTCCATTTCTTTTCCATGAAGCTGTTGCCTGAAAACTATGCAGATGATTATTTGTATGGATAGGATAAAGATAGAGTATAGCTCCATTTATATATATTTAAGTAATTGTGTATTTACACTGGCCACAATTAGGGGCCGGAATGTTGGAGCTATATATCTCTTTATATTATTTAATAGTTTAACATTTATTTTCTTGCTGTTTATAGTGTTTATTATTATCATTTATTTATATGTATTCTTAGTTAGCGTCATAAGTTAAAGTAGTTTCTATGCTTTTATTTTGAAGGCATGTTTTGGGCACTGGGTGATTAGAGCACCTGGTGTAATTCTATATATTGGAGACAGGTGGGTGGTGGGAGCCAGAGCACTAGTAGGCAAACGGTTTTTTTACCAGGGTGTTTCAAGCTGCACAAGGGAAAGCCATAGGAAAGGCTTAAGGAACGAGATATAGGAAACCTGTTCATTGTATTTTGTTATAGGAATAAAATGCACAACGGAGAATCTTGTCTGGACCTGGATCATTGCCCTGCGTAAGATCCGCTAACTAGTGCCTCAGCGGCTGTTAAGTAAACTATCTGTTTTAGTTCTATATGATTTTGGCCGCTACAGGGGTACTAAGTGCTGGCACTAATGCCCCGGCCACACAAGGACGAAAACGGCTAAACGCATAGGATTAACGCAAACGCAATCGCAAAAAAGCTTCCGTCCACACGCAATAGTCATCCGGATAGTAGGCTTGTTTGAGACAAGCGAGACCTGCGCAGACCTGTGCAATTTCGATCAACGTCTTGCTAGTGCGTTGCATGATGGTTAGTCATTTTGTCCGACTTGCTCTGGAGGCTCGCCCACATGAGACGTTGAAATCTCGCGGGACAAAGACGCCCGCAGCCTTGAGAGCGAGGCGCGGCGGCGCAGTTCCTCTCCACGGGCTGCGGAAGCGAAATGCTTGATGGGAAACGACTCGCTGGTATCTCGAGCTGAGCGCTCATTGGTGGTTTTTACCACGTGCTGGTGATGAAACTCTCCAATTGGCTCGTCAAAAGTTTGTTGTTGTTTTGTGTCAGTTTTACGTCGCCCCCTCCATTAACATTTTATTTTTCATAAGTGTTCCACAATGTTTATCATCATGAAATTCATATCTATATTTGTTATACTATACTGCTTACCGTTTTCATACTTTATATATCTTAGCATATTCATACACACTGTTCATACTGCTCACAGGCTGATATCTAGTGTATTCATACCCCTCACTGTTTATTCATCATTCAATTCATTCTATATTTTATTCTGTAGATTGTGTACATTACTTTTCACTTTACTGCTTGTTGCACCTGGTTAGAAGCTAAACTGCATTTCGTTGTCTCAGCCGTTGTCTCAGCCTGTAATATGTGCAATAATAATAAAGTTGAATCTAATCTTGAGCAGGAACACATGTATTTACTTAGTACACATCTGACATTAACGATTAAACACATGTGTGCATTCTTTATAAATGCAAACCGAGTCAAGCCGACTCCGGAAGTAGCAGTATGCACTTTAAAGTTGTTTGCAATCCGCCAGTACAGCAGGAGCCTGTACGTGGCGCTGTAACTTCCTCCACAAAAGCAGCGAAGAAGCATGGTTGTCATGGTTGCCCTTCTGTTTATTCTCCGCGGTGGGGGCCGAGGGAACCGGGCAGAGTTTTTCGCCAGTCAACGTGTATTAAAGTTTAAATCTTCCGACAAAATTATAGTGCCGGTCAAAGGTATTCTTTGTTATTTATTGAGCTTTAAAACAAATGAATAACGACTCTATATAATATAATAATAAAATACACGGAGCCTCTCTTTTTCCTCCCTCTCTTTGGATAGCGCCAGTGTCTGTTTCATGCAGCAGCTGATCCAGTAATGAGTGACCCGGCCGACAGTAAAAATAAACATATTTATAACTAGTTTAGGTAGTTTGAGAGGTGTCTCCGTCCTGTCAGATTAGACTTCACTCGCGTTTATGTCCATATCGAGAGAAAGATAAATAATCTGAATTCAGTGTGCAGTTTACTTTGACGCGGGGGTGAGCAGCAGAGGTGGGGAGAGGTGGGGCTATTGCCTCATCATTATCAGAAAATAATTCTTCCTTATTTAATGCTGAATACTATGCACAAAGACATCCCAGCACAAGGTGAAGTGCTGCTAAATCCTGAACCTTTTTAAGAGAGAGATGAAAGAATGACATTTTCTGGGTTATTTTCCATCTTCAGCAAAAAACTTGTGTTACTTTCTATCTACTTACAGGCTCAAGGACTTTCAGATTTTCAAGAAATGGAAACAACTTCTGAATGACAGATTACAGGCAAATGAATGTGCGCTATGATCTCGCCACCCTCAGCCTGAATGTATAAAACATGATGAACTGAGGCGTTGACAGAGTATTGCTTCTCCTGTTTCCCATCATCCGTTATTTCATAAAGAATAAATGTTTCATGGCAGGGAGTTGTGTTATTTCTAGGTTAATGACTGGAACTGTTTACTTTTTTATATGAGTCAAATAATAAACAATCCACACACAGTTTATTCCCTTTAAATTACCTAAGTGTTATTTGTATTTGTATATGCTGCCAAGGAGAACATATTCAGAATCATAGATACTGTATAGTCAATTCGACAAATAATGAGCACCTTTTCTCTCATCATACTCCTCTTTGCGTCTTTGTGTACTTCTGATCTATAAATTCAAAAGACATGACAGCTTCTGCTTTTCAATTAATACTGAAGCAGAAGCAAGTAATCCTCCTAACCTTCGCCCGTACATTGTTTTTTTCAGCCTTTCAAATAAGGATAGACGCCTTTCATGTGGCTTCTCGAGAGCGATTCACAAGTCAGATTCCTCAAGAGACATATTGTAATGTAGGCCAGGCACTTGATGTGAATAACATTTCAAGTATCCTCATCGGACTCAGAAGTACATATATCTACAGTATCTATCTATCTATCCACCATTCTATCTATCAATCAATCTATCTATCCATCTATCTATCTATCTATCCACCATTCTATATATCTATCTATCCATCCATCCATCCATCTATCTATCTATCCACCATTCTATCTATCTATCCATCCATCTATCTATCTATCCACCATTCTATCTAGCAATATATCTATCCATCTATCTATCTATCTATCTATCTATCTATCCACCATTCTATCTATCTATCTATCTATCCACCATTCTATCTATCAATATATCTATCCATCTATCTATCTATCTATCTATCCACCATTCTATCTATCTATCTATCTATCTATCTATCTATCTATCCACCATTCTATCTATCAATATATCTATCCATCTATCTATCTATCTATCTATCTATCTATCCACCATTCTATCTATCTATCTATCTATCTATCTATCTATCAATATTTATCCATCTATCTATCTATCTATCTATCTATCCGCCATTCTATCTATCTATCCATCCATCCATCCATCTATCTATCTATCCACCATTCTATCTATCAATATATCTATCCATCTATCTATCTATCTATCCACCATTCTATCTATCTATCTATCTATCTATCTATCCACCATTCTATCTATCTATCTATCCATCCATCCATCTATCCATCTATATATCTATCTATCTATCTATCTATCTCAAGGTTTCATATTGTGTGGGTAACTTCTGAAGCAATTGGAAACAGGACTCAGAGAGACACGAGGAGAGCGCGAGCTTTGATGGCAAACACTGACGGTTTATTTGGAGCTTCGGCCGGAGAATTCACAAGACATGTCACGGGCCACGAGTTGACCACACGGTTGAGATGCCACAATCAATTCTGAAGAACCCTCCTGTAGCTCGAAGTTTTAACTAGTTCAGAGTGTAATAATCAACATTCTTCAATAGATAGACTAAACTGAGGACACTGAATCACATTTGTTGTCGCTTATGGCTCGGGCTCAAGGTTGGTCAGCTGCGTCAGAGGGCAAAAGGTAAACATGTAGGGCGAAATGATTCCCTGACACATATCATATCATATTTTTTTTATTCTGTGAGAATGATTTGCATGCTTCAAAAGACAAATATGTCACTGTGATATAACAGTATTCAAAGCTGGATATTAACACTTGTGCTCATACTGCAGCTATGATTCATTGTCAGCCCGGGGAGTTGGAGGTATTTCTCACATATTGCAGGAATAAGCAGGTGAACAACGAATTGTCAAAAGAACAAGAGAAAAAGAGCCCTGTGGTTGGCAAAAACACTTTTCAAATAACTTTTTTAATTGCATAAATACATTACCATCCCCTACTGGAAAACAAAAACGCAAAAAGAGGAGTAATTAAAGGAAAAACCACGAACAGACAAATTCAAGGTGGAATAAAAATACCGCTTACTGTAATGGGTGTTGGTGGACACGCATGAGTCTACTGGAGTTTTTCCCATTTTCTGGGTACGTTCTGTAGAGAGACCTTACCGAGCACTGAGACAGAAACAGTCTCAGTTAACGAGAGAAACCACATCAGCGATCTCTGCTGTCCCGTTCACTTCTTTATGTTAAGTGGAGATATCCCGATCTAACTCCCTGAAAAGATGAAATAGGTCATCTCGAAAGGGACAATTATTTTTCGTGTGGACTGCATAGAAACTGAAAGACAGGGGTTATTATATTACTTTTACTTTTTTTGTCAGTTACTGCATGATGTTTCACATTATTTATTGGCACTCTGCTTACTATATAATTATGGCTTCATGTCTATCTTTCAAAGAGATAACAGGGGATTTATTTTTAACTCTATCTAATTGCTTCTAAATCCCTTCACTGGTGTTTATCCTCCTCCTGCATGACACTTGCTTACACTTTAAGAGTTAAATATTATATATATATAATATATTGATATGGTGCACTTTAAAGTTAAGGAATTTAAAGAATTGTTGAGATGCCATGAGTAGTATCCCCTTCATGGTGAGGAGATGAAGGGAAAGGCCTGAATGGATGTGATGTGGAGCGAAGCGTCTGATTAACTTTCTGTCAATCAACTGTGTGTTTGAGTCCAACTATACTACACAACAATCTGTCAGTGAAACGTTCTCTGAGCTGTTTTGTATGCTGATTATATAACAGAAGCGAAAGAGGTCTAAGAAAGTTTAATGAGCAACTTTTTAGCATTCTACAGCACGTCAACTCCAGCAGGAGCTCTCATCCTTCTC
Organism: Pseudochaenichthys georgianus; assembly: GCF_902827115.2. NCBI lineage: Eukaryota > Metazoa > Chordata > Actinopteri > Perciformes > Channichthyidae > Pseudochaenichthys > Pseudochaenichthys georgianus. The sequence goes on along the minus strand of NC_047506.1, from coordinate 7,349,072 downwards.
TCTTTAATGGTGATATGCTTTGAATGAATCAAGCCAATATGTTTTGAAGTGTAAACATTCAAAGTATTCATCTTCTCTCTATGATAGCAGTCAATGTTCTGTAAAACAAAAATATGGCAGCATAAGCGACCAGCATGACAGAGAAAACATCGCTTACCTACTCCTCCCACTCAGTCTGACCTGAACTATGGAGATGTGGGAAATTACTTTCCCATGCAAATGAGATTTCAAAGATTAACGCAGCATATACGGTTGTATGAAAGAAAGACAAGACAGGGGAAAGACAGGGGAAAGCAGGCAGG